>NW_009721285.1:19517-83115 GCF_000703405.1 Apaloderma vittatum
CCCCCTCCCTGGAGGTGTTCAAGGCCAGGTTGGACGGAGCCTTGAGTAGCCTGATCTAGTTGAGAGGCGTCCCTGCCCATGACAGGGAGGTTGGACTAGATGATCTCTAAGGTCCCTTCCAGCCTAGGCCATTCTATGATTCTATGATTCTATGATTCTATGATTCTGTGAATTTGGCCACTGCTCTGCACCTAAAACAGAACTAGTAAGCTGTCCAGATTTAATGCAACACCCACCCCCACATATTTGATTTCATTCACCCTGGAATTCATTTCCACTCTAAGCCACTTGCGTGCCAGTTACAGCCACCTTTTGTTTTGGAAAAAAAATGGTTATTCAAATGACATCTCTCTCTCAATTTTATGTAGTTTTCCCCTGCCCACACATCAATTCTGTGTGAAGGCCACCATGCCCTCTTGCTCTTTGCATAGGCGTAGAGAGGTACTTAAACACGACTTAGCAAACAGTTATTCTATGCTGTGCAAACATTAACTCTGTGCAAAGGGCATTCACCCCAGGCCGTGCTGCCAGTGACAGTGCTCAGAGGGTGGTCTTGTCTCAGGCTTCCCCTGTCAACTTTACTTCAGGTTGTCTGGGTACGTTGCACTGCTTCGCTCTCTGCCCAGTGACCAAAGGCATCCAGTTAGCAAGTGGAATAACAGGTTAAAAAAACCACCCCAACACTCACACAAGAAAATACCCAGTCTAGTTTAAGATATGCCATCTTTTGAGCCAAGTACTGAGGGGTGTATCGAACACTTGAAAATGCAGCAAAAGATGTTAAACTAAAATAGAAAGATTAGCTCGAATTTGCTATTAATAGTTCAGTGTATGGAAGTATTGGGCCTTTGTTTCATTTTCTGCCTTTCTCTATGTGTAAGCCCAGTTCTAGTTATAGTTAGATTTTCTCTAACTTTTGAGTGCCTGGAAACTATCTTCAGGTAGTTTTAAGGTAATTGATAATGCTGTGCAAGTGTTACTTTCTAAGTCCCCTCCTGCAGTGTAGCTCTTCTTTTTAAGTGGTCCAGGGAACGCTCTCCTTGCTGCTCTGCCAGGCTCAATCCCATCTTTTGCTCACCTGATGATATTTTTAGTGGAAGAAAATAGAAATATTTCTAGATTTTAGGCTATTCTATTTCTTTAATTCCTGGAAAGGTCATAGTGAGGTGGGAGAAGCTTAAGCAAACCCCCAACAAAGTGATGAGTTTCCAGTGTTGAAGCAGGTCAAGAGGTTGGGATTGAGAGAAGGATTGGAAAGAAAATGTGTGTGTGGGGGTGTGTGCATACATGTGTGTGCTGCTTTGCTCTGAGAACAAGTCAGAGGAAAAGGCTGCAGGTGTGAAGGCAGCCAGTCCTTTAAAAGGTCTGCAGCATTTTGATTTGAACAAACTGATATTCCCATGGGACAGGGGAATGTATGCAGATTTTTTTTCCCCCTCACTAAACTCTTGGATTCCCTGTAATTGTAATAGGGACTCTTTGAAAGAGTAAGTTTGTGTGTCAGTGCTCTCCTTGAATACTAAGGAAGAGTAAGGTAATGGTGGTGGTGACAATCTTTTAAGTCCTGTGGAGGGTGTGAAAGGAGAGATAAAGGCTGACTACAAGGTGAAGTGACACAAGGAGTCTCAGAGAGGACCATTGCCTGGATTCTAAAGCAGAAGTGTTTTACTGGAGGAGGGCTGACAGGGAAGGCTCTGCATGGGGAAGTGACTGGCAAAAGGACACTGGGGAATGAATAGGAAGCATGGTAGAGATGTGGTAAGGTAGCTGAAGAGGTTTTGTAGCCCAGAAGGGAAATGAAGACACAAAAAGACAGACTGTAATACAAATAAAAGATGTTCCTTTATTTCCTTCCTGCTAGTAATAAGAAATCGGTGCTGTAAGTAGCTTCCACTAGGTTGTAATTTCATTGCACTAATTGAGCAGTTTCTGACCCAAAGAACTTAGAGCCGGCAGTTTCCGCTGCTCCTGGTCCCTGCTAAGTGACAGACTGGGCACGTGTTGGCCAATGAAGAGCATGAGAGCAATTAGCTCTCCACAGTGTTCCTTGGAGAGAACAACTTGTGGGGCCTGATGTGGTATCCTTGGGTGTACCATTGGGATTTTGGGTGAGAAGGCTCAGATCTGGAAGAACAACAGTAAGGCCTCCTTTCTAGGCCCAATGTGAAAAAGTGGGAAGGGTTGCAGTGGGAGGACACTCGTGGCAGAGGGGAGTAAAATGCAGCTTTAGCAGCAGGTGCAAAAGCTGGTGGCAGCTCTATTCCTGCTCCTGAGGGGAGGTGTGGGGCAGAGACCCTTCTGTGCCTGTGGGTTTTCAGAGGTGAAATGGGTGCCACAGCTCAGGGTGTCTGGTCACTTTTTCTGCCACTGGTAATGGAAGGAAATCCCTTTTCCTCTTCCTCATCCCACTGAAGAGCAGAGGCAGGAACTGTGGCGGCAGCCTTGCTGGAAAGAGCAAGGGACCGCATCTTTCCATGGTGCAACATGGAAAACAGTTGCACAACAGCCCCTTAAAGCTTGTTGGATTACTGTTTTGGGAGGAAGCAGAATCAAGGATCCTTTTGCTTTGGCAAGTAGACTTAACCCTTGGGTTGCTAAGCAGGGTTTGTTATGCCAGATCTGTTACCTGCCTCATTCAGAATCTGGTTTTGGCCACAGTTTTCAAAGCTGCACTTTCAGTGTCTTCTAGGGGTTCTTCAGTGGAAGCTTTATTATGATAATGCAACCGCTTGGGCTAAGGACACGGCATATGCCGTCCTCAGAGGTGCTGTTTGCTTCAACAGGTTCCCTCTCCAGTGCCATTCCCACTTCCTTCTCTTGGGAATCTGTAGGGACCATTAGTTATTTTGCTCATGGGTACAGAAAGGAATCTGTGCCCACTGGATTTGGCAAGGAGGTGCCCAGAGGAAGCCTGTGAGAGTATCTCCCTCTCAGCCTGCCTGCATGTGAGCGGCTAAACTGATCTGACCACCTTTTCCCTGCTCCTCTTGGAGAGACTTTCTCCTCAAGCTCCTGCAGCCTTTACATGACCTAAAAGCATTTAGTTGTAACTGCCCAACAACACCTCTCAATGTACAGCACCACTAAAAATACAACAAAGGCAGTTTCCCACCCTTGCCATCAATCTATCTGCACTAGAATAATTTGAGTAGTTCCCTATTTGGTGGTTTTTCTTTTCTTTTATTTTCTATTTTTCAGAATTGATCAGTACAAATGAGGACATGGTAAGTGAGCTTTCAGCCTCTGTTATATTCCTGGTATGGTGGTTTGTTCAGCGAGAGTGCTTCTGTTTGAAACTTGTCACATTTTGATCAGGTGTTAACAGCAGCACGAGGTATGCCAAGCACTTTGTGACGGGCCTCAGGCTCTGTTGGCATGTAAAATACTGGCTTGAGAATCAACTCTTTCATGTTGTCTAAATGACTGTTTCACCCTTGTGTATGTAACACATACAAGGCCAACATATTCTTTCACATCATAGATATGAGACAAAGTAGTGCAAAAGCCCAGTCCATGACTCACAAGTGCATAGAAATAGAGTGTAGCCATCGTGTCGTTCATCTTCGGAGGGAAGAATAAAAGCAGTTCAGTGTCAGCAAAGGTTTTTTTAGAAGGTCAGTGTTTTCAAGCAGGGTTGCAGTGCTCCTAAAGACATCCTCTTCCAGTCATGGTTTGGAGTGGTGCTCATTTACTGCATGCAAAAAACACACAAGAAGAGATGCTATGTAGTTTCTTGTAGAAATTTGGTGGATGGCTTTACTGCCCTGCTTTGTTCTGTCCCCTGTCCAAGACACGGCTTCAGAACTGGCACTGGACATTGTGCTGAAGGCCAGGGCAGCTCTGCAGAAAGAGACCTCTGTATCTTACATGATGTGCCTGCCTCAGAGACGCCTTCCTCCACCGCCACTATCCTAACCCACCTCCTTAAGCAAGGAGCCACAACCTGCCCTGTATTTACTTCTGCTCATTACAGACTCGGTGGTAAGGAAACACACCTTCTTTTCAGGGATGTGGTTTAGAAGTGGACCTGGCAGAGTTAGATAACAGTTGGACTTGTTGATCTTGAAGGTCATTTCCAACCATAATGATTCTATGATTCTACCCTTGCTCCTTAAATACTACCGGGAGTTTCACTATGTGCACTGGAACTATGGGTGGGAAAGTAGTTTCATGAAACCAGCTATATTTTCAAGGACTCTGCTGAGGAATTTTGTGCAGCCAGTGAAGAGACTTTCCAGGCTTTATACTGAAGCCAGTGTGGGCTGGTCAGGATTTTGCATGTTTAATCACTGCTGTGTGACTGTGTGTAGTGCGAAAATAGTCAAAAAAAGTGTATAATTATGATCCACCTCATTGTCTGCTCTTCACGCCTTGAATTAAGGTGCTCAGAGTAGCAGTTCACATCTGCAAAGCACTGCACCAGTTCTAATACCAGAAATTCTTGTGATGGGGCCAAGTGATATTATTTCCATTTTTAAAATTAGGAAATTGAAAGAGAGAGAAGGAGAGAGAAAGAGAGAGAGAGAGAGAGATGTGAAGTCACAGGCCTGGGACTTTAGAAAGATTTTTGGTAACATTTAGGAGTTGCTGTGTGTTAAGTGACAAAATATGCCTCAACTTGAATGTTATTTACTTAATCTTATATATATATTACAATTTCTCCTGACTGTCAGTCATACTGGAGACAGAGCTTGTTAAGAGCCATACTGAGGTGGCCCAGATGCAGATTCACCTGCCTGCATAATTCCATCAGACCTTCACTGCAACCCTTGTCTCAGGTGGTTTCTTCCCCCTCATATGCAGCCTAGGAAATATGAGAGTTTACCATAGTCTGAAAGGTGATGTTACTCAAGTTTCACCTCTTCAGTTTCTTTTATGTAACAATGTTTTAATTTTTTCTCCTGTTCACCAACTTTTTCTTAATGCTCTGAGAAATCACTGTCTAAGGTCATTAGATTGAAGAGATGAAGCCCTTTTCCTGTGAGGAGCAGCTGAGGCAACTGAGCAAGTTCAGGCTGAAGAAGACAGCTTTGTGGGAACCTAACAGCAACCTTCCAACGCTTACAGAGAGGTCACCAGGGAGATGGAGCCAGGCTCTTTGCAGCACTGCATGGTAGGAGGATGAGAAAAAATAAGTTGAAATGAGAGATTCAGAATGGGCGTAAGAAAAAGCTTTTTCACCCTGAGGATGGTCAAACAGTGAGAGAGGCTGCCCAGAGAGATTGTGCAATCTCCATCCTTTCTGTTTTTCAAGACCAAACTGGACAAAGCTCTGAGAAACCTGGTCTGACCTCATAGCTGACCCTGGTTTGAGCAGGAGGTTGGACTTGGAGGCCTGTAGAGAATTCTTCCAATCTGAATTATCCTTGGATTATTGTGCAATATTTTGCCTCATGTGCTGCAAATCAGTGTTCATACTGAATTTCCCAAAGGCTGTGTATGCTATGGAAAGGAAGCTGAACGGAGCAAACGTGTAGTGGTTCAAGCTGACTGAGACAAAAACCCACATGGTTTCCAGCTCACTCCTCTCCCTGCCCTCATTTCCACAGTAATGTGGAGGGAGACAATTCAACTAAAATGACTCAGGGGTTTGAGAATAAGGATAGGGAGAGTAATAAACTACCATTCAAGATGACAGGTAAAGAACCAGAGCAACTTGGGGAGAAAAACATAGATTTAATTCACCCCCCCTTTTTAGGAAGTAGGATAGTGAGAGGAATACAGCAATAAATACAACCTGATCTTAAATACGCTTTGCCCCCCCCACACCCTGCCTTCCCCCTGCATCAGAGCGAGGTAGGGCAGGGGGTGGGGGTGCAGTCCTTCTGGCCATTACTCATAGTCCATGGCACCTCCTCCTTGAGAAAGAGGGCTACTCGCAGTCTCTCCTTCCTGCCGTGTTGTGTCCACCTCACGGGGGGCAATCCTCTTCCTCCTCGTGAGTCCATCAGGGCCATGGATTGCTTCAGGCGCATCCCTCTCTGATGCTCAGTCTCTCTCCTCTTTCACATGGGGCTCTGCACATACCAACACATCCTGGATGTTCTCACCACCATCAATTCCCTCAGCTGGCAGGCAATCACCCTCCTGCCATCTCAACCACCACGGGCTTCAGGGAAAGGTCCTGCTCCAGCAGCTTCCTTCTCTGGGACTCTTCTCCCCCTCTTTATTCTCCAGGTGATGTTCCTTTCTTCTCCTCTCACCTCCCCATCCTCCAACAGAAAAAAATCTGCCCAACTTTAAAGACAGGACAACTCAAAACAAGATAGAACCAAAGGAAAGAAAATGGGGTCACCTCTTAAATACCTTGATGGCAGAGGCGCTGATTGGCCTGGCCCTGGCCAGAGGCAGGTCCAACTCCTACCTGGGGGTGGGGGAGGCTCTTGAAATTTTGCACAAGTCTATCCCTGCTTTTACAAAAAAAACCACCAGATTTAAACCCATGACAACATGACAGCAGGGACAGTAAAATAAAATGTTACCCATTTCTGAGAAGTTTCTGGGTCTGTTCTGTTGTAGTGGAGGTACACACTTAACTCATAAAACCATTTTGGTTGGAAAAGACCTTTCAGATCGAGTCCAACCATTAACCTAACGCTGCCAAGCCCACCACTAAACCATATCACTAAGTGCCAGAACAACATGTCATTTAAATACCTCCAGGGATGGTGACTCCACCACTTCTCTGGGCAGCCTGTTCCAGTGCTTGACAACCCTTTCTGTGAAGAAGTGTTTCCTAACAGCCAATCTAAACCTCCCCTGGAGCAACATAAGGCCATTTCCTCCTGTCTTGTCGCTTGTTACATGGGAGAAGAGACTGACCCTCACCTCACTATAACCTCCTTTCAGGGAGTTGTAGAGAACGATAAGGTCTCCCCTCAGCCTCCTGTTCTCCAGGCTGAACCACTCCAGCTTCCTCAGCTCCTTCTCATAAGATTTGCTTTCTAGACCCTTCACCAGTTTCGTTGCTCTCCTCTGAACGTGCTCCAGCACCCCAATGTCTTTCTTGTTGTGAGCGGCCCAAAACTGAACACAGGATCCGTAGTGTGCTCTCACTGGTGCTGAGTACAGGGGGACAATCGCTTCCCTGGCCCTGCTGGCCACACTAAAAAACAAAGAACTTGATGGAAAGGCTTGGTGACATTCTTGTGCCCTGGAAATAGGAGTGTGAAGAGTTCCCTTCAACTTTCCACAGCTGTAAAGAAGTAATCTCTTTCAGACGGTACACGTAATAGGATGGTGCTGATTCTTCTCACCTTGTCTCTCCTTCCTACCAGAAGTGTTGCCTTGGGGTGACTCTATTTTACAGTTCATGGATGTGAGAAGTGGAGGAAACTCCTCTCAGCTCCCTTCTTTGGCTGGAGCACAACAGTGTTTGCTTACAACCTGCATTACCTCAAGTGAGCATTTCATAGTGTATGATAGACACATTTTTCAAGAAATAATTTCTTTCCTAAACTGTATTTTTGACTAGGGTAAATGAAGACTGCCTAGGCCATAAGCATTTGGTTTGTGGAATTTCTAATACACTCTAGAGAGAGATTTAATGGGAAAAATAATGGAGTTTTTGCAAAGCTTACATTTTGAGAATGAACTAATATTAATCACCTAATATCCCTTCCTTAGAAAGCATAACACATGCAGGATGTTTAACTTCGTTGGGTTTTCTTTGCTCAAAGCTGTAGACTCCACTGCTGTTGAGTTATTGGCACTAAAGTGTGTCTATAGAGCTACTTTAAGGGAGTGCTGGAAGCAGTAGGTTTTGCATGGGGTAGGATGCTGTATTTTTCACTTTTGATCAGGTATCCTGAAGTGCAAAGACTCGCCTTTGAAATGGTTGACCTTGAAAAAACTTTACTATATAGAGAAACAAAGAGTCGTAATGGAAGAAAAACATAATGCCTGAAAAAAAGGTTACAGCTACAGGGTAAGAATAGCTGAGCCGGATGCACTGTAGGTAGCAGTGCAATGATGGTTTCTGCCTGGAGCTCCTAATTGGAAAAGAACGTAATGAAGTCCTTACCGCCCTGCCTCCACCCTTCTCTACCCCATTTGGTATTGCTTTTTGAATGCGTTGCCTGTTCCCATTTTCTGTGAAAGCAAGGCTTTTAAACTGAAACAGAAACTCTGACCCTCTCACCTGATACCTGGTAAAGGTAGATAGCATGAAACTTGCCACATATCACTGAACACCTGAAGCTGTAAGAGGACACCTCTCCTTTGCTAGGCTGAGGCTCCAAAAAGCCTGGCGATCTCTCTCTCTTCTGCCTTGAACTTGGGCAATACCATGAGGACAGGAAAATTGAGACTAAGTCTATAAAAGAAGAGTCTCCTTCCTCTTCGCTGTCTAGTCAAGTCAGGCAGGAAAATCATTTTGACAATTCAGATTACGTGTTTCCTGAAAATAGTAATGAAGTCTCCAAGCTGCCTGGGGAAACTCATCTGAGAAGCATTCCTAGCAGTTAGATTTTGGGCATAATGAGTCAGGACACCCAACCTGTGTCCTTGGAGAGGTTGTTTAACTACTCAGCAACTCAGGTTTGTTTCTGACGGAGGAGAACAATAAACCTTGCATGTGCTAAAGGTGTGTTTAAGGGTTACTTGTAAAAAGCCTTAAAAGGGGGCAACTGAGAGACAAACTGTAATTATGGTGTACATCGTGATTACCTGAGATTGCTTCCATGCATGAGTATGTACATGTAAGCACAATGTTGATCGAGGTCGCAGTTTGCTGAGGGTGCCTGACCAGTAGCAGATTCAAAAAGGAGTTCTTAGATTTGGAAGGTGGAGGAGGAGTCCTCTGCAAGCATCGAATTACTTGATTCGATGGGAGTTAACATTTGCTGAGATATTAAATTTAGGCAAGGAGAGGGTGACGAAGGAGGAAAATAAGTACTTCTCCTTATATTTTGGTGGTTGCAGATTCTTTCCTTTATCTACAGCATGCTTACAGGCAAGATCTTACAAGGCTCTCTCATCTTGCCTTAGAAAGATCAAGGAGTCCTTCATTCAAAGGAATAAGAAGATGCTTTATGTCCCACAACCCTCTTTAAGCCCGTGGTCTCTCTCCAGGGGAGGTAATTCTAATGGTGATGCCAGCGGTGGGCCTAATTGGCTGCAGGAAGCTAAACCGAGACACAACCACCCCCCCGCCCCGAGTTCTCAAGTGCCATGTGCGCCCTGCGTATAAAGAGTTGGACGTTGTGTGCAAAAAGCAAAGATGAGTTTTGGTGACTGTAGTTTTATGACAGAGAAGCATGGACTTTGCTTGGGTTCAGTAGTGTTGCTGACCTTAGATAGGAAGAAGTACAAAGAAATGAAAGATGTGGCTGAAGGTGGAGTCTTTTAGGAGGGCAGCTTCTTCCTTCTCTGGATTTCCCACGTATTTTTGGTTTTCTTGCTTCAGAGACCTTGAAAAGAACTAAAAGCCCTCACAGAAATACTGCTTTAGTTTTTAACTGAAACTTTTAGATATACACGTGTCTGTAATCAGAGAATGTCTAAGACCCATATAAATGCAGGACTGGCTCTCCTGATTGAAGAAAGAGTTACCCGAACCCTCTTTAGGTTATTGCTCAAGAGTAGAAAGCTGTGTGCTGAAATTGTCAGGTGGGTAGAAGGAGTGGGTAGTTTCTGGGGCAATTTCTTGAAAACTATAGTAGATGGGAGTTTTTTGACTAGCTGTTTTGAAATATGCTGATTCATCAAACCCACCCAGTTCACAGAACACAGCTGAATTTTGATTAATTTCCTAAGTCAAAGATTTGAAGTTATTTTTCAGAGAACATTACTACGTATTCTCAAACTTCTGTTTTGATACTTTCTAATTTATACTTTTTTAAAGTGGAAATTATTTAGTAATTCAAAAGGCCCCAAAGGTTAAAATCAAAGTGAAGCACTGTAATTGACTTACAGACATTTTTAAATGTATTGTCACTTTATGCACTTTTCTGTGACTTTAAATTTTTATACTGTTGTGTGAGAGGGCAACAAATCTCCTCCAGATCACCAGAGGTGAGAAAATAATTTTGCAATCAGATTTATTAAGTGAGAGCTGTGAATTCAAGAAGTTCTAATCATAGTTCTCTGGATGTCTGTGCTGTGTTGAGCAAATCAGAAGCCTACACTGTAACTACCGCTTCGGTCCACTGTGTAGGGTTGTAGTACGGCTAATGTTAAAATTGTGACACAGACAGATGCTTTTCTTCAGGCAAGTTAGGAATCTTTTTTTTTTTTTTTAATGGTGCCTTTTTGAATGCCTGTCTTTAAATTTTGAGATTTAAGCATTTAGGGTACAAGTCCAAGGTATTCTCTGCAAATCCTGGAGTGAGAACCACTTTATACCTAGGAAAGCTATGATTGTTTAAATCATATGGCTTTGGAGTGGAACTTTGAGGGAGAACACTGAATTTCACAAAATGTGAAATCAATCCACAGGAATGGGTAAGAGCTGCTTTATACTTTTTGTGATACTGCAGGTGAGTTGAGAACCAGAGGCAGCTTTTGAGAATTCAGATAGGAACTTGTCAGTTCCTGATTCCTGCATATGGGCTGACTACACAGCAGACATGTGAAAATGAATTCTTGCTTACAGTTCCCCGAAGTTGCAAAGAGAATGCGATTTGTGCAGATTTTATTAGCTGGCTCTTTTTTCCCTGTGATGACAGCCTATCTCAAACTGGGGCAAAGTGAGGCTCTTCCTTGTATGCCAGAATATATTTAACCTTCCATAACTTATTCACCTCGTTTGGAAGCTAGCTTGTTTGTTGTTGTCAGGAAAGGTGCCTCCTTTTGCTCCACTTTACGATGGGTGAACAAAAAATGAGAGGAAGATGAGTGGCTGGTACAAGGCCACCCACTGAATTATCTGCTTAGCTCAGTTTAGTACCATTAGACCAGCCTGACTCATGGTCAGGCGACTGAGGACCAGCCCAATTTATCCTCTTCTTCCTCCCTCTCCCCATTCCTCACATGGAAATTAGTGCCTTCTGTAGTCAGGGATCTCTTGCTGAGATTCTGACGTTTTGTCCGAAAGGCACCAGAATGGGGACGTTAATTCATGTTTTCCTGACAGTTGTGGCAGGCCAACTTCCAAACCCCAATGACTGAATGAACAAGAACTAGGCTGAAGCGACAGAGAATCAGTCTCAGGGAGACCATGACCAGGCAGAACGCGCCTATCTTCAGCGAAATCATTCATGAATCAGCAAATCCAGTTACATCTTCATCGCAGGATCTGGGTTCATTGAAGCTTTTCAGTAGTGGAAGTAAAAGCCTTTATGCTTGACAGGGCGGAGGGGGGACACTCTGAAGACAGCCCTTTCCCTATTTTACAGTTCTGTCTAAATGCAGATGCTTCAGGCTCTTTTCCCACTGATGAGGTTCTCTTAAAAACATACGTACTCCCTTGCGTGCAGCTTGGCTTACAGAGCGGCTGGTAAAGCTGAGGTGGGGAAATGCTGCTGGTGTAGGACGAGCAATGCCCCTGTGCCCTTTGGAGGGCTGAGCTGGATCTCCTCGCTGGGGGCTTCTGCTTCTCTTCAAAGGGCGCCTGCCTGGCTGCTGCTCTCCCAGCCTGATCCCTGCGCCTCCAGCTTGGCCACGGCTTCACCTGTGGTGTCCTGTTGGACAGATCAGTGTCCCCTTCGATCTGCCGTGCTTTATCTCCTGTCATGAAAATCAGTTGTCCCATCCCTGTCTGAGAATACACTGTTTTCTTATTAACGTATAGAAATATCTGAGGGGGCAGTGTCAAGAGGAAGGAGACAATCTCTTTTCAGTGGTGCCGAGCCATAGAACAAGAAATAATGGGTTTAAGTTAGAACACAGGAAGTTCCACCTCAACATGAGGAGAAACTTCTTTCCTGTGCGGGTGCTGGAGCCCTGGCCCAGGCTGCCCAGAGAGGGGGTGGGGCGTCCTGCTCTGGAGACTTTCAAACCCGCCTGGACGCCTTCCTGCGTGGCTGCCCTGGGGGATCCTGCTCTGGCAGTGGGGTTGGACTGGATGATCTCTAGAGGTCCCTTCTAACCCTGAACATTCTGTGAAAGGCCTCGTGTCTTTCTCCCTCAGACTCTTAGTTTAACCTGTTTATGGTTTGTCCAGGTGGTTTGTTATATTATGTGTGGTTTATAGAGCTGGGCCTCTGAGAGGGAAAGAACTGCCCCCCCCAAACCTGCAGCTTACATGTTTTATTTTTCCACTGCTTCTTCCGTCTCTTCTCCCTACCCCCCACATTGGGAAAAAAAAAATTCAACTAATCAACTGTTGCATCTCTTAAGGTATTAATCTGTGGGATACTACATGCAAGAGCAAATCCTGCAGAAACTTTTTGCACCTGCAGGGGAAATGTTCCATATATGGTATGGAGGCTGGCAGAGTACTGATTTGGAATAAAATTTAAATGATTCTGGTCGTTTTGCCACATCCTGTTTCACTCATTTCTGCATGCACGATTTTCATAACCAGCAAATAGTTCTCAGTTTGCTGGAGCTAAAGATAGCCTTGAATCGTAGCACCAGTAGCCTGCTCCTGTAGAAGTGCTTGGGTTCACTCCCCCGCAGAGATTTGGGCCAGCCTCAAAAAATGGGGCAAGCCTTAAGCTTCCTTTCTGATGTTTCTTTTACGTTTAGCACAATTTCATAACTGTTTTTGAAGTGTTTCGGAGTAACCCAAACATGACGAGCTGCAGAGTTTCATTCTTGGTTAGTCAAATGACCGGTATCACCTCTCTCTTGGTTTCTTGAGTTGTGCTCCTTTGTTTTGTGTGAGATAGGAAGTAGCAGGAGCAGAGCAGTTGGCGTGCTTCAGTTTCCTGGCTCTGCCCAAGGGCCTTGCCTTGTTAACGCTGTTTCGAGCATTACAGCTGTTTTGGCACATGAACCATTCTGTGGATCCCTTGGCTGATTCTATCTTGTGTTTACATCCTGTTTCATTCCCCTGGGTGCTTTAATACCAGAGAAAAAACTTGATTTCAGGAACTTTGCGAGTGGTCGCAGGAGAAGCCCCTGTGTGAACACCTTGACTAACGTGGCAGCTGCGCCACTTCCAGCGGCCTTCCCGCCGCTGTGCCCTGTGTACAGCGATTCGCTCTGTAGCAGCCCGTGGTGCTTCAGGGTGCTCCTTCAACCTTTGGCCATGCTTGAATGGCTTCTTCACCTCTTCTGCCAGACTCCAAAGGTAATTTGACTTTGAATTCAGAAAGCCAAGCCACATACGTAGGCTTGGATAGATCCACCTACGTCTTGGAGATTCGTAACAAAGAAGGGACGTGTCAAGAGGCACATCAAGGCCCATTTCTTGTGTGTGATTTTATTTGTTTGATTTCCAAAATCACTCGGTCTAAGTAAATTTTGTACTGAAGAAGTGCATGCAGTCTGCTTTGGAAAAGCAGTGGTGCTATCTGCACTGGAAAGTGGGTTTACCTTCAGTTAGTAAACCCATGCAGAGCTCAGATAAGAAGGAAAAATCATGAAAATGTGTGGTTTTCTAGCCCACTGCCTGTTTGAATGAAGTGGTAAGTGGAACTTAGAGTTCACCTTCATCTGATAACGTATGTTAATAGTGTAAATTCTTTGTATAAGAGCTTTGCCTTGGAATAGTGTTTTCTGAAGAAAAGAGGTAGAAGATTATGAATCCAGTTGAATACCTGGCAAGGATTTAAGTGGGAAATCGGTGTCGTAACAGTGCTCCCCTGCCATGAAATCCCGGTCTGGGTTCCGCACAGGGTGCGGTTGCTGTGCTCGCTCAGGAGCTCACGTGTGCTGTTGGATCCAGCCTTTGTGGATATAGGCCCTCTCTTGAAACTGAGATCTAGTTAAAATTGATACTTGGCTAGTCTCAAATTTGGAGAATGACCAGGCTGGTATTTTGTGCATTTCCATCTGACTTTTTGAAAACAAAAGTTCTTTCTGACACTTGATGCTTTCTGGACCTTTCACGTAATGTATGTTAAGCTAAATCAGACTTGGTCTATGCAGCATGTTGTGCTTTCTGAGACAGATGAAAAAGATGTGTATTTTATCTAGACGCTTACAGAAGCTTTTCGGAGGACAAAAGTGTTAAGCAGTTCCTTCTGCAGCCTTTTTTTGCCTTGGTCTATCTGGAGATGCTAACTGTCCTTATACTCTACAGCCATTTAAAATTGCATACAGAAATACTCACCCATGCAATGATAATGCAGAATGCTGCAAATCCTATGTGGCAGCTGGGAGTCCTGCTCCGGGCACGTGACCTGGTCTTTGCTGTGTGCAGATAAGCAGCATCCAGAGTAAGGATGAAGTCAGCGAGACTGCCCAGGTGAGCAAGAGTAGTGTTTTGGGTGCCTCGCTCTCATCCGCAATCCTAAGGCATCCTAAGTGCATTTGGCCGTACGCATGGTCAGTTGTGTTCTGTCCTTTAAACAAAATGTGACCTTTACAGGTTCTCATCTTCTGGTGTAAACATGATCCCTACACCGACTGGGGAACCTCCCCACTAGTGTTGCTGATTCCAAATAAAGTAATGGTGACAGGACCCTTCCTGGGAACTTACTTGGCCAAATTCATAATGCAGAGGTGCAAGAAAATGAACTCATTGGACTAGATCCTCACAACTGTTGTACATCTTGGTCACCTTACAGACTTTGCTGGAAGCGTGCCAGCGTTCACCAGCAAACAAATGGAATCGTTCTCCTTCTTAATTCCCTACCGCCGCTACCACCACAACGTATATTTTATTTTACTTCTCGCATTTATATGCGACTGATGCTCTTTCTTGGAAGAAATCATTTGCTTGCCTATTTTTCCCCTCAGTGGTGCTGCTGACCTCCTGTGAGCAGTTCTTCGGGGCAGAGATATGGTTTGTTACCAAGTTCCAGCGCGTGTTGCCCATTCCTTCCCCTTCCCCCTCCTCCTGCGCTTTGTGGAGCAGATGGTGCTAATTCCCGTGGTGGCTCTTGATGCAGCTGAGGTCTCTTTCCCGATGCCTCTACTGTATCATGGAAACTCCCCATGGTCTTTTTGGAGAAGAGAACGCACAGTTGATTATTGTCTTTTGTTTATGACTCTTAAAATCCTATTAGGATTATATTTCTGTTTGCTGTTCTATTCCACCTCCTCTTCGAACCTGTCACAAAGATCTTTGGTCTGAAACTCCCAACAACTCAGGCAACACTGCTTTTCATTACTGTTGTTAGTTTTATTATTTTGCATTCCTACAGACATGCACCCACCACATGTTTACCTTTATAAACAATCTCCTATTTTGATTGCATTTACCTTCTTTTTTTTTTTCCCAAGCAGAAATGCTGACTCTTTACATATAACAAAGGTTGTTCTATTGTTTTCTGTCTCAATTTCGAGGCTGAAGCACCACTAATTGCTATTTTTAATTAGCCCCTTCTTCAGTGCCCCTTTTCTCATCCTTTGGGCCTCCTCCCCTCTTGTGCTATACAACAGGATGATTGCTAAAACATATCTGCCTCCTCACTGGGCCACCAGTGTCCCCCAGCCACATCTCTCAGACTCCCCGTGATGTTTTTTGATCTCCTTGTCAGATTCTAGCACCATGTCCCTCTCTTCCCTGCACCGCATTGCTCTTCTCAGACCCTTCTGATTCTTTTCAACCATGTTCCTTCCTCTTCACAATTAAGTTAGTGATTTTATACTGGTGAAATTAGGACCAGAATTTCACCTTGTGTGTCTGATTACTTTATTTCTTGTGCCAGTTTCTCTGGTTCAGCTTGCTCCAGCATTCTCCTACGATAAACTTTTCTGTGCATTTTCAGGTATCGTATGATGATCCCTCCCCGACCCTCTGCATTGTGCTACTCGACTTTCCTCCAAACCACTCACAAAATCCACTTCTTTTAGGCTAGCCTTCTTTTGCTGTTCTCCACCCTTGCTTCTTATGCCAGATTTGAAGCCAAATCCTGGTGCTACTGAAGTAATTTGAAACGTTGCCATTCGCTTTGCTGCAATGAAGACTGAGTTCACTGTCTGCTGATTTAAATATTATGAATGGGGGGGAAGTGGGGAATGAAGTGACACGAGAAAAAGAATCATTAAGTTCATTACACCCACTGAACAGATCCTGTGAGCTCTCACTGGTGTGGTATGTGTCCTGTGCTGCTGTTTTTTGTTACCCTTGCTGTGCTATGCTTAATTTAGATTGTAAATTCCTCACATCAGATTCTTTCTGTTTTGTTTCTCCTTAATGTGGCGTGCCACCTATGGCGTTGTGCAAATGTAGTAACTCAAGGTGAAGGTGCAGGCTTCTGAAAATTTTACCCAGTTTAGGCAATTTTGAAAAATATTTTAAAAATAAATCACCTTTTCATAGTCCTAAACTGGAAACCTCTGAGCAGTGGTCAAGATCTCAGTGAAAAATCCAGCTTTGCTGTGTGACATGCAGTGACCACAGTAAGGGGCAGGACAGAAGCCCGTGCAGGAACATTTTGTTCTTTAGCTTTTTATCTGTGCCAGGCAGAGAGGTATAAATCTTTCAAATTCTTTGTATGGGCAGATGTAATTTTCTTCTGAAAGTATGCACCCAGAAATAACCTCGGTAGGGTCTTCAGCAAGTACTTGCCCTGATTCTGTATTACAAGAAGGTACAAGAAGTAATCCTGTGGCTTTTTTTTTTTTTTTTACAGTTCTATGTACAGTCTCCTATGTCCGTTGCCTCTCGGTTGAACCCTTGAAGGCCTGAGCTGTGCCAGTGACAGCATGTTTTAGAGTGGCCGTTGTTTTGCAGAGAGCACTGGGTCTGGTCCAGCCAGTCCTAAAGGTGCGCCGAGTGCCGGGGTTATGGCCGAAATGAAACGGGTGAGAAGTTCTCTGTACGGCTGGAGGCGGGGGAGCTGTGTGACTCCACACTTCACCCCCTTGTTCATTTGCAAGTGGCCTGTGGCCTCCATGAGCTAGAGAGCCACGTACTCCAGTTAAATCCAACTCTGATACTGCCTCGTAGCAGTGGCACAATTTTCATGGTGCAGCTATCACAAGCTAATTTCATTCTTGCTGAAGTCACTGGCTAAACAAAGCCAACATTCCTCTCTGATACGTGTGAGGTTGCATTCCCCCCCACCTCCTTTTTCTTCCTCTGCTTAAGGTTCACTTTAAAACACCAAAGATCTGATTCTCCGCTTGCTCCTGGATTTCTCTGGTTTAATTCCTACAACTTGCGTGGTTCTCTTAGTTTAGAGAGGTGATGAAAGAAAAACGGAGTCTCTTTCATGTCATGTGACAAGCCAGTGGTGGCACGGTGCGCCGCGAGAGAGCTGCTCTGAGCATCAGCTAGCAGTGAAGGTCTGTCTGTCTTGCTGCATCTCTTTCTTTGATATTTGAACAGGACTCTTCTGAGACAGTCTCTGTCACTCCTTAATTAGCCTGCCACTCCAGGGAGTGGGGGAAAAAAAAAGCTCGACACAAAATCCCGGGACAGGAATCTAATCTGACTTTCCTGGAGGACAGGGCACAGCACAAAGCTGGCCAAACAAATACATATTTAAACAAATTGCTTCACATTTACACGTTAACCCTTGAGTCTTGTGTTCCTTAAAGAATCTATTTTGTAATTGACTAGTTTCCCATCTTTTGCAAAGGCAGATCAAGGAGTATATCTCGGAGAGTCCAATCAATCATTGGTTTCTGCAATTATTCCTCCTATCGCCTCTTTTCTGTGCTAGAAATTCTCCTCTATCTCAGTCCTGGAAAAGTCTCTTAGATTAGAAACCCTCTGTCAATTTTTAGACCATTCTTAGCGCCCTGTAGTCCACAAAGCGATGGTGGGAAGCAGTTTCAAGCAGGGAGTCTCAGGAGATCTCTCATAAGCATAAAGATACTCCTAAGAGTAATGGGGAAGGGAGACTTGTGGATCTGAAGCAAGAAAACCCTCTACCAGATGCTGTCCTCTAAGGACAATGCTGAAGGCATTGGACAGCTGATTGGGAACTCGTGTGTCTCCACGTGATGGGCTCAAGTACCTGAGAAACACCTTCGCTGGCTCTTGGGATCTCCACTGAAACAAAAAGTATCACAGGAGTAACTAAAAAATTTCAACCCCGGCTGGGATGTCCTCCTGTGTGGGAGATGAGAGTTTTAGCGGGAGCCGGTCACAAGCTCTGGAGCATGTCTGAGCCAAGGATAAGAGTGGTCATTGTGGGAATTACAGCAACTGCTAAATACAGGCTTGGTTATTGTTTCAGTCACTTCTGAACAGTCACTAGTCTGTTCCTTTAACTCTTACACACAGGTGTCTCTTTTTGCAAGAGACAAGAATTCATGTTCTCAAGTATGTAGCTCTGTTACGCTGCTTTGACCTAGTACTTTTAGTTAATACAACAAGGACAACAACTCTGATACTCTGCAAAACAAGTGCTGAAGTCTTACCAGGTACCTTGATTTTCTTCTGGAGGTCAGCTGCCACTTGAATTTCTCAAAAACCTTGTTTTTCCTGCTAGAAAAGTTACACTGTGTGAAATCTCCTTTTATTTTATTCCTATAATGTGGCATTTTCACCAAAGAGTATATAACTAGAGAGTTCATCTTTGGCATAACTCTGACTTCACTGGAATTACAGCAGAAACACCTTTTGTCTCTAGAAACCAAATAAGGGATCAAAGATTCATAATTAGAATCTCTTGTACCCTGTGGTCCTGTAAACATTTTCCACATCAGAGGCAAATGTCTTCATTAGGATAAATGAGATAACACACTTTACTTCAGGCTTGTGGTAGCCATGTAGGCTTTTTTCCTCTCCCCTTTTAAACAGATTTAACTGAAGTTAGTTCTTGTTACTGGATTTCCAGATCTGTTGACTTAAATCTCCTTCCTGATGAGCCTGTCCAATATTGTCAGCAGGAAAAAAAACACAGGCTGCCCATTTGCACCAATAATAAGTCTTGAATATGCCAAATAACTGAGTTCTTATTCTTTCTGTTAGGAAGTAAACTGGCAAAATAAAGCCATATAGAAAGACATTGTGTTAAACACATACGTTTTGAAACCAATGTAGTTAGTCCCCAAATTGACATCTTTTGATGAGCCATGTTGCAATCGTGGCTTGCTTCCAGAAATAAAATGTCACCTCAGCCTCCTAGCACAGCAGTCAGCTTGTGTGCAACTGCTTCCATTTCAGGTGCAGTCATCTTATTTAGTTCTGACCACTAAGTTAAATTATTTAAGTTTGTTTTGATGCAAATTAGGAACCTCCTGCAACAAAACCGGGATAGTAACCTCTGATACGGTGGTGCTGTAACTCTTGCAGCTAAGGTAGATGAGGACTTCTGGGCACAGCAGAAACTGGTACCATTCCCTTAGGTAGCTTGCTCTTCAGAGATGTTCTTGGCACATGTGGTCCTGAAGAAACAGGCTCACTGTGGTACAGGTGCTTGTCGTATGATCATCTGTCTACTGCTAAGTGGATTTAGACTCCCAAGACACTATGTGAGGATACAAATTTCATAAAATTCTGTCAGAGTATTTCTCTGGTTTCTCCCCTTTATTTGAAAATGTGGCTGAAACTCACAGATTTTGTTAGTCTTTACTGCAGATCTAAATGCCTTAGAACAGAATCATGGAATTGCCTAGATTGGAAAAGACCTTTAAGATCCTTGGGTCCAAGAAAGCAGGGCTGTTTGGACTCCCCAAGGATAGTATTACGTGCCAAGCAGCTCTTTTTGGTGATGGATCTGCAGAGAGAAGATAGAGAAAATAGAATGGTCAGGGTATAGATTAACCTGCACTGATCGATGGTACTTTAGCACCAGTAGGTGAAGTAAAATTCCAGGTTCACTCCCTACTTGTCCCATTGGTATAAAGAACAAACATTACCTTCAGAGGCAGTCGTACAAATTGTTGTTATTGCACTCTACAGCAGGAGAACCTTTCGTAAGAAATGGTACAAACAAGTTCAGATTGAATAAGAAGCCGCATGAGCCTTTGGTAGAATTGAGCCATCTTGGATGACACATTTCTGAAAAGTAAAAATTTCCTCCTCTATCGCTTTCGCATTCCAGCTTGCAAAAACGAGTAGAAAAGCCAAAATGGAATGAAAGTGCTCCTGCGGGACGGCGAGCCTGCTGGGCAGGCAGACAGTTCTGCTGTCCCGGAGGAGGCGGGCTGTGCTCAAGTGGAATCTTAGCTCCATTGTGCCAGACCCAGGCAATTTGTGTCCAAATCACAACTGAACCGATGTGCTAGTGAGATTCCAAGGTGGCTGCCCAGAGAGCTGTAATAAAACTTCCCGAAGCAGCGAATCAGTTCTGGAACAATTAGCCAGCTTTGCGTCCCTGCCCTGAATTCAGGTGTCTGAGGGGAGGGCGTTTATTTTTGCTAACAGAGGTGTCTATAGACTAAAATTTAGTTATGGATTTCCTATATAGGGCTTATTCAAGCTCAAGTATGTGTACATTATGCAATATTTATAAAGATGGTTACAACATGGAAACATGTTGTCTGTTTCTGGCTCTACAAGATTTGGAGGCAGAAGATGGAAAAGTACTCTGAATTGGAGGAATTAAAGGGACTGCTAGCTTGAAACTCAAGTGCAGTAGGACTCAGACATTAGATTTGCCTTATATTTAAAATTGTTTTTCTAATTTTCATATACCTTTTTCTCATGTGTGCTGTATGAAAGGTGTGAAAAACATTGAGATCCAAATATAAACAAGGAATAGTCAAAACTGCAGTGTAAGCAAACAGAAGCGCTAGCTTTTTTTTGGCTTTTTTTTTTTCCCCTCGTGTCTTCATTACAGTGACCTTCAGTGCGACTTACATTAACAGGAGGTTAAAAACCTTCTGATAGGAAAGTGACTTTGAAGTTGGAAGTGTTCCTTTCACTGAAAGCTTTGTTACAGGAGACCCTCCAGCCTTCCCGCCGTGCTGTAGAGAGGCCTGGCACTGCTGTGAGCTTTTTCTTGTGGACGGAACAGAAGGTGAGTGCTTGTCCCAGGAGAGTTCACAGCCTGGTGTGAGTATTACAAAATCACCACCCAACTCTTCTGCCTTCTTCTCCTGGGAATAAGTTTCTATTTTGTTTTCATGAAGTCAGATTCACTGCGGAGTTTCACCGGCGTGTGGTCTGCCCCTGGTGTGCGTTTTACTCACATGATAAATTCTCTAGGATCTCCAGCAGTTGTGGTGTGTCAGGACCTCCACCTCTGAGCTGATTTAGGCACCTGCATAGTGTTCCATTAACATCAAGTTTGGGCTTTGATTCAGCAGTGACTCACTGAGGGCAGAGTGTTGCTTCATGAAGCACCAGCAATGCACTCCACGCTGCCTGGGCTTTCCAACTAACTCTACAGAAACACAGCCCGCCCTTGAAATACCTGCCTAAGGGGAGTTCATAATACAGCGGTGTAAGGAGGGCAAATATAGGGGACTGGTAATCACAGTGGTGAGAAATTGTGGAGCATCCCAGAAAAATCTGATTTGTCTTTGGAGCCAATGGGGCTTGGGCAATTAGAGGTTTGTTCTGAAGCCCCCTTCCTGCCAGCGACATACTTGACATCGCTGACGGTACATGGTGGTTGTATCGGATGCAGCGTGAGCTGATCCAGAAGAAGCTACGGTTTTGTCTGTTTGTTTGTTTTAATGTGCCACAGGAGATTGTTGAGGCTACTGAGAGCATCTGAGAGGAATATTTATTTATTTATAGCCATGCTGTTTACATATCATCACTTGATGAAAGGCTGAACTCGTTACACTTGAACTGAACATGTGACTCTGTAGGTATCTGCATCACGCTGGATGGCTATAGGCCAGGACAATATACGTACGTACTCTGAGCTGCAGTTGTGCAGCTGAAGCAGTAGTTCTCTTAGCTCCTCTTTGTCTCTCTGCTGAAAGTTAAGGTTCCCTTGGTGTTTCAGCTAAGCTCCTCCTTTTAGATATCCTTTAAAAAAATAGATTAGCATAAACCGATAATTTAAGCAGTAGGTCTCTTTACTTGAGCTTGCCTCAGCTGGTGAAGGTTCAGGAATGCTTTGACTAGTGGCAAAAGTGGTAACTTCTGGCTGAGGCCTTGGGGATGAAGTGGGAAGTAGCAGGCTCTCTATGTACCATGATGGCACTTAGAGGACCTGTGACAAAGGCATTTCCCTTCATAGGTCTTTATTTAAGTCCTGTTTTGCCTAAGTAGTCTCCACTGGCAGCAACATGAGTTGAAATGGAATACACTGTTCATAAAGGTTTCTTCCTGAGTCACCACTATGATTTAGTATGCAAGGCAGGAGAGAAGGGGTAAAAAGTCAAAGCAGATGCATTTTTTCTAAGCAAAGTGAAGCTCCATCATACTCTGCTATGGTGCATCCAGGGTGAGTAATATCACAATGATTATGGTTGCTGTTTATGAAGGGTTCTTTTTGATAGACACACACTTTTTTGCTGACACATTATGTTGACAAATGCACAAGGGTGACTGTGCACCCTGTTCATAGGGTGCCTTTTGAGTAGCATGTAGACTATCCATTTGGAAAGAATTTCTGTGCTGTCTTAGGTGGAGCTGTGGCACAAAGCACTGCCTCGTGCTTCGTTTGGAGCCTTTTCTATTGGTGCATCTTCACGATACCATCTAGGTGAACAGGGAAACACATTTGGACTTGTGTCAAGGGTAGTCCCTTAATGAGAGATCTAGCCATGTCTTTATTATCTTTGTGCTTGAAAGGTCATTAATGACTTGCTTCTATACCAAGCAGAGAAACTGGACAGAGTGGATAGAAGGATGTGTGGTTGGTAGCGCAGGATGATAGAAAAAAGTGGTGCAGCAACAGTGCTGCAAGAAGAAGC
Organism: Apaloderma vittatum; assembly: GCF_000703405.1. Lineage (NCBI taxonomy): Eukaryota > Metazoa > Chordata > Aves > Trogoniformes > Trogonidae > Apaloderma > Apaloderma vittatum. Next base: position 42,288 of record NW_009721285.1, read on the forward strand.
AGCAGGAAAGCTGAACTTGGTGGCCTCATGGAAAGCCCAAGGTGGCAGGCACAGTAATACTGACTAGTTTGTTCCTGGGAAAATTCTCTCGTCCTCTTCAGAGTGTCTGTACGATCACACTTAATTAGCAGCATGGATGGCAGAAACTTTGAAGGTGCTGACAGAGTGAAATGAGACTGAAATAACAAGGTCATGACTTGTGAGGGTGAAGATCCTTCAGATACGTTGGAACATCAGAGACAACTCCTATAACCTCTTTGCTTCCATCTCTTTTAAAATATGAAAATTGGTAAAGAATATGTAGGACTTGCTGACTGATGGTCTAGGTCTATAATTGGTTTAGGCCAGTGCTGCAGCTGTCCCTGACTCTATGTCCCAACCCCAGTCCTACCTTTTCTTGTACCAGCCATGCATGGACTAGTTCAGGCCAGAGAGCCAATTACACATATAACCCTTTTTTTTAATATAATTTTTTTAATATATTTTTTTTAAATTTAGTGATTATGTGAGAGCTTGTGCTGGCGTAAGGGAGAGAGCAGTGTGAGGGTGGGAATGGTGATGAGAGAAGGGTGGAGGAGATTTATTTTAAGGTCAGTGCTAGCTACTGCCAGCTTAAACTGATTGTGGGAATATGGCATAGAGCTGCCGTGTAGTAGGCAAGGAAAGAGATCAAGTATGTCTAGTTGATTAAAATAGTGCAGGTGTTAAAGCTAATGACCTGCTGGTCCTGTGCTTGGAGGCGGTTCGTGGCCTCCCTGTGCCTTTAGCTCCTCTATCAGCAGAAGTGCAGATAACTCCCTTGACGGGCTCCTGCCGGGGTTTAGTTCGGCAAAGCCCTCAGGAAGGGGAGGTATGTAGAGACAGGCAGTGTTTGTGGATTGGAACCAGGTGCCGACCAAGCAAGTTTGCAGCATTTGCACTTGGTGAGGAGCATGGAAGTTTCTCTGGCCTGATGCAGACCTTCCCTGCACTTTGTGGCCTTTAGTGGGGAGCGAAAAAAACATGCTGAAGCAGCTTGTGTTTGGAGGCACAGCGCTTGCATGGAAGGAAGTGCCACCTTGTCCTCCGTGATGTTTCTGCTTACAAATTTGTCCCTGTGTAAGTGGTGCAGCGTCGACTTTCACCGAGACGTGACCCTGAAGTAGATCGTATCAGGTGGCACCTGCACGGCAAGGGAGATGCCACGAAGCAACTGATTTCGCAGCCTCTCATCTGGGAGACCATGAGCAGGATGTTGTTGGAAAGGTCTTTGGTAGTGAAATTAGCTACTGGCTCCTTCCTTTTGGTATATACCCCTAGGCCCTGTCCAGCCTCCAGACCCTCCAGAAGGGGAAGAAAAAGTCACAGTGACAGCAGGGAAAATTTGTTGGTTATGCAGAGGGACATGAAGAGGTGGTGTTTAATTTGGTTTGGAACAGGGACTATTGTAACATTAATCCAAGTGCACAAAGGTCTGGAGAAGGGACCTACCTGCTTCTCCCTTGCTTTCTTGTAGCTCTGCTAAGCAGACATCTTGGTGATTACTCTTAGTTTCCCCCACTAAAAGTTCACACATGCAATAATTTTGTTTAAATTGTTCTGTTATAGAAGGCAAAGACAGAACATTAGGTCCTCTAGAACGTGCTAGGTTTAGAGTAAAAGCTGTGGTCTTAGTTTTACAAGAAGCTTGATTCTTCAGTTTGTTTCCGAGTATTTCCAATGCTACTGCTCAATTATACGCCTCAAGTCTTGTAATTTTACTATTTTAACATACTCTCGAGTCAAAACCTGCTCTTGAACATAATGTTGACTGTCATAGAACCATAGAATCATTTGGATTGGAAGAGGTCCTTCAGATCATCAAGTCCAACCGTAGACCTGGAACTTATTATGTAAGCATGAAGTTGTGTTACTTTGCAAAATCCTCCGGCTCACCCTGACATCACTGGGGTGAGCTCTGGCTTTGTGTCTGCATCTCTTTTGTTCTGGAGGTGTTCCCGTCTTCCACCGCTATGCATGTGTGAGTGGAAGGGGTGTCAAATACCACAGCGTTTGGTGTGCTTGTATTCCTGGCTGTTCTTTGACTTTACATTTTAGCACTTTTTCTTTAATGTTCTGGTTCCTGCAAGAACATCAACTCAAGTCATAGTTCTGTCTCAGAACAGCTTGCTACCACTATTTAAAAATAGTTCCCGAGATGGCCTTACCTCCGAAAAAATTATTTTAGTATTTTCCCCGACAGGTTGTTAACCTAACAGCACTTGACAGCACTTGCACTAATGGCATGTTTTGAGTAAGTTTTGTGTGTGTGCCAGAACAGTGGGTGAGAAGCAAATGGACAGATGTCCTTGCAAGAGGAGAGATGGGATGAGAAGCGTGGGGCGTCCTGCAAGAGGCATCTGCCTGGGGCTCTGCTGGACTCCCTGTGCCTTGCCGTGCTTCTCAAACCTGCCAGCTCAGTAGGAGCGATGAGCGGTTGGTCAGCACTTTCAGTCCTGGAGGTTTTGCACACAGCAAAGCCTGTGGTTCTTCTAGGTCAGCTCCCTCTCTGGTTCTCATCTGATTTAAGTTGAAAAAGGGTATAGGGACAGAGTCATTTGTGCTGAAAGAAAAAAAAAAGAAAAAAGAAAAGCATGAGTATAAACCTACCAGTCATTTCTTTGGCCAAAGCCAGAACAGAGGCAAGAGGAAGGGAAACTACTACTTTTTCTAGAAAATCAAGAGACATTCATCAAAAGGCAGACCAGTGTATCCACCTGGCAGGAACACACAAGTTTATTTTTGTCCTGGGAAGCTGTTTTCAGATCTTTGAAATGTAACCCTTGTTATGGCAAGTTTGAGGAGTTTGCCGAGTATCAGACTGCTGAGGAATTTGCTCTGTTACATTTTTGTCTCCTTCCTTCTGCTCCTCCCTGAGGAAGACATCTTTTCAAGCTCCTACCCCCTCCCAAAATACCATAGTAACCCACCAACTTTGCCAGAAAATGCTTAGCACATTAGCGGGTTTAAGTGTCATCGCTGTAATCGCTCGGAAGGCCACAGAGCTGCATAGGTTTCATTCCAGTATCCTTTCCAGCTGGTGGCTTTTTGACAGCGCTTGGTGGGCAGAGTTACAAACTCCTGAAGCCTGTGGTACGGATGAAATCTGAGTTGCTGCGCTGCACAGAGAGGAGAGTCGTGTGTTTGTGGATGTGGCAGAGGGAGGAGGGTTATGAGATCAGCTGGGTGGCTGTAGTGAGAGAAGTGTGAAATGGCAAGGGTGAGTTTTCCATTACAGAATGTCCAAATAAAAATGGTTGTTATTATTGGGGTTATCTGTTCTAGAGTAAAAAAAAAAAGGGGGGATGTGTGAGCACTGCCCTATGCAGCATTCTGTGTAAATAAGCTGTGTTTATACCCTGTTGTTTTGGCTGCCTTGGATGAATTCCTGTCTCCTCTAACTTATTTCTGTAATTGCCTGTGTGCCAGATTCTGCTCACAGCTTCAGGAGCATGACATCAGGAACCATTCTTCCCGAGTCAATGGATTTATGCCCATTTTTTTTTCTTTCTTTTTTTTTTTTTTCTTTTTAACCTGGTGCAACCGTGATGGCATTTCTTGGTCCCTGGCTTTATTAACACCTGTCAGTGAGAATGGAGAGGCCCCCATGCTGCTGAATGGAGCCAGACAGCTGCTTATCTCTCGTGCAGATGTTCTTCTCTTCTTGTCTGCTCTGTGTGAGGAGGCGCGATGGAGCACAGCAATGTGTCATATCCTTTCATTTCCCCTCCCTGCTGGTTTGGGCCAGCCAAAAATTAGAGGGGACTAGGGACTCATTAGCCAAGTGAGTGGAGGAATGCTTAATAATCTCCTATTTTCTTGAGCATGGGATCTGACTTTTTAGCTGTGGCCTGCGAGTGGGGATATGTGCAGAGAGAATGCACACCTCTACTTGTTTTCCTCCAAAATTGCCATACTGCAGGTACTCTGGGAACGCTCAGGCTTGAGTGCAGCTGTACACACCTGACATGGCAGGACCCTGCAAGGGCTGATCTTCTTGTCAGGAGGTTTTTTTAGTCTTTGCTCGTCATTTGGAGACACAGTGTGCTGGAGTGGCTGGACATTCTTGCTAGAGGAAACAGGGCTCCAGGGAGGATCGGAGTCCACCTAGAATGAGCAAAGGGAGAGAGAGTCTGCTTTTTTGCATTTTCCTACACGGTCCGCTCAGTGCACAAAGCAGTGCAGTTGCTTAGATCAGGTTGTCACAGTTACCTACTCAAAAAAATAATAATAAAAAAAAAGTTAAGGAGGAGTGTTCAGATTTTGCAGAATTGACAGGCTGCTTCATTCTTGTTTGTTGCTTTGGGACAAGAGCGGAGTGTCTCATGTAATGTACTGTCCCTTAAAAACAAACAGAAGCAGCAAACTCCCACAACTCCAAGTCTTTCTTGCAGTATTTCCCCAGCATTGCATAACACTCCGAATGCAAGCGGTGTGTTTTAAACAGGTGTAGAGTTGTGCCTCACTGCTTCCTGTATTTCAGTACCTGCTATCTGATTGGAACGCGAGCGCGGGTATTGAGTGCCTGTGTGCCCTGAGCCATGGGAACACCTGATTAGGTGTTCACTGAATCACCACCCCCTCGCTTTTCTTCGTCCAGAGATGGAGTCCATCTCCAGCCACTTTTCTTGTCTCCCGCTGCTTATACTTGTGGTGCAGTCACGCACTGGGCTGAGCTCCCACTCGCCCCAAACCCACTGTCAAAGGAGGATGTTATGGTGCCGGAACCAATTGCAGCATAAAGGAGCCAAGAACTACATGACAAAGGGAATTGTGTTCAAATCATCACATCAAATAGAGGAAAACCCCAAATAAATGTGAAGAGAAGGTGAAATTTCCTCTTTGATGTTTGGTGCTGAGAAGGTTTCAATCTCTTTTTAAAGCTCCTCCTCCGCCCCCTTGCTTCTTATGGGATTGTAGCCAATATTCCAGTGTTCATGTAATGCCGTGACTTTGCTATCATTCTTCTCGGGATAATTATAGGTTAGTATAATGTACCTATTGTTCTGTTCCACAAAGCAGCACTGTCATGTTGATGGCAGGAGTGGGGCGGGGGGGATCTCTGTGTGTTCTCCTGCATCCACACTGTGTCTTTAATTAGTGTTCTTCCTTCTGTTTCCTTTTTTATTTTCCCTTCCCGTGGTGAGTGCCGAGCACTTCCCCTTCTTAGGCTGTTACAGGTCTCTTTTCCCAGTTACACTGGTGTCCTGTGTCTTGCTTTTGGCCAAGTTCATTCCCATCATAGCAGGTTTGCCCATTCAGATGAAAATAACTTGAAACCCACGCAATGAGCTCTTGGTATCTACAGAGAAAGCAGAAAAATGATTCTTTCACTAACCTTACTAGTTGAGTCTCTTATCTTACATGTTTTTTTCCTAAATTCAGAAAGAAGAAGAAGAAACCTGCCCTGTGCCCAGGGGCTCCACTCTGCATTTGGGCCCTGCTGCATAAGGCACCGCGCAAACATGTACTAACACAGACTCGGAGCACTCACACGTTTCTCTGTAACAGCGTTCGTCTTTGCCCTCCAGGTGCAGGTGTGGGAGACTGCTGCTGAGTGTTGTTGTGAAGTGTTTTTGATGCCGAGGCTTCGTTTGTGTTCGCTAGTCAAGGTTACTGGGTGCTTGAGAAATGTTAAGAGAAAGGCCGAGGAGCCCCGTGAAATCTCTGTTGTTGCGCGCAGGAGATAAATGTTGGTTCAGAACTGGCGGAGTCGGTTGCTCATTTTCTATTGTTGCCACCTCCAGGATAAATAATACTCAGGGCTGATGTTTGAGCCAAGAAGGCTGTATAAGCAAATAAGTTCATCTTGATTAGCTGCTGTTTATTTCACTGTAAACTACTTTTTGCCTTTGAGTGAAAAAAGTGGTCTGGAGAGATGGTTCCTGACTAGCCCATCAAAGGAAAACAGTAGTGGGGTGGTTTTTTATTTTTCAGGACTTCACACAACTTCCTCCTCTTTGAATGTGGGTTTACCAGAACGATGAAATGGGAAACCTCCGAACGACTGCATTTTCATTGTTACAAAGGAGGGAATTGCATATTTTGGAAGAATCTGGATTACAGCTCCTCTCCTAGCAATAAGTGTGTCTCAAGTGGGTGCAACTTACCCACTCTAGAAGTGGACAAAAGCGTGTTCAGAGGGCAGAACTCTGTCTCCTCTTCTGCAGTCCTTGAGTTTCCTCTTGCTCCTGATGCACAAAGCCAAACCACGCAGTTTTCACTTGAATGTCTCTGTTAAAAAGCCTCATATGAATCTTGGAAAGATGGGAAGCTTCATCCAGAGCAGTCATTGCTCGGTTGTTCTGCCACAGGAAGTAACTTCTGGTGTGAAGCCTTTAGTAAAACCACGATGTCTCTGCACACCGCTGTAGATTTGCAAATCTGAAAAAGTGTGGCGTCCACCTGTGGGAGTGGAAGAAAAGGGACTTGGGGCATGGAAGCAGATGTCTTCCTGTGCCCCCAGAAAGTGATCTTCTTAAACCAAAATTTAATCTCTTTCACAATGATAATTTGTAGAGTTGTATCTCTGAAACAGAAGAACCAACACAGATGCACAATTTGGCAAGCCCCAAATTATTTAACAGCCAAACTCTTTCTCCCTGGTGTAATTCTATGGACTTCAAGGGAGTTACACCAGTGGCAGTGAATCTGGCCTAAAATGCCTTTGACTAAAATTCACTGGTTTATGCCTTGTGTTGTAAGTATACAAGGTTTGATGTTTTAGAAATGGCTGAAATCTCTTGTGTTCGGTGCAGCCTGCTGAGAAACACACCCACGCGCATCGATTGCTTTCTGGGGATGTTCCCAGAACTGAGATGCGCTTGCCAGGTATGTTCACGAGCCAGCTCTGGCCGCGTTGTGCGTGTTGGAGAAGCACAGGGATGCTCCTCACAACCACTGCTTGCCTACTGCTTGCTTCATTCTATTTCGCTTTTATATCCTGAAGTGGAAACCACAGGTTCATCCCAGTCAAATCCTGTAAATGATTGCCCCCGTTGGACCAGACCCAGAAAAATTCCTGCTGCCAGCTTAAGGGTATTTACATACCACAGGTCATTACAAGTTGGCGCTCACCTTTCTATTTGTTCCCACGTGTCAAAGCGGAGATATTGGGTCATTTTTTTCTTTCTTTTTTTTTTCTCCTCCAATATTTCTTCTGTTTTCTAAGTTACCTTTTTCTGAAGAAATAAGAAAGCCAAAGGAGCTATCCTCATGGGTCCTGACATCTGCTGCAGTCATTCTTACTGACTCAAAGGAGACCTAGGGAAGGAGAGGGAACAGTCTGGCTGCAGTCTCTTATTGTTTCTCTTGTGTGGGTCCCCACCCTGCACCCTCCTGGGCCTACAATCCACTAACTAGCTCCTCCTGACTCCAGCTGTCATTTTTCCTTTTTATCTACTCCTCTCTCAAAGAACCAAATGTCATCTCTTGTTGTTCCCTTAGCTGGGGTCAGAGACTCCTTTATGTGCTTTATGCTGATCAAGGATTTTTAACTGGGAGTGAGAGCGGTAATCAACTGCGTGGTTGGGGAAGGGGAGAGATTAAATCTGAGAATTGCCGGTGATTGCCCCACGTGAAGAACAGCAGCCAGCAAAACACATGCTATCATTATGTCCTTATGATTATTTTATTCCCTTAGTGACAGTAAAATGCTATCTGCAGTAGAAAGGTAGGACAAAGTCCATCCTTGTTTAGCCCCGTGCTATTCGATGGATTTTCAGTGGGGTAGAATTGGGAGAATTTAGATTTACAGTGAGGCATGACCCACGTTTTCAGACCCTGTCTCTGGGAGATTTCAAGAAATGGAGAATGCAAATCAAAGATACGTTTGTGTGCTGAATAGAGGACCTATTTTTTGTCCAGAAAGGCAGCCATTTTTATTTTCAGTCTTGATTCTATAGTTATGGGGAAGTCATTGGAGGGTATGGTGGGGTGTGACTTCTGCTGTGTCCTGACACTCCCACTGCCAGTTTTGGGGCATACTGGCTGGATCAAAATGAGAACACCAAAGGTTCCAGGTGCTGCTTCATGCTGTGCATCGTTTATTTTTCTGGTTTATTCAAGACAGAATCAAGCTCCAGGGACTGCAACAGGTTGCATGCTATGAGTTTTGTAGTCAGACCTAGAAAGGCAAAACAGTTAACAAACAGGGTAAATGATGAAAATTACTTTGGGGTTGATTAATTACCTCAATTTTAGTAGTCTAAACTGTCTCCTTTGATACATTCTTTTAAAAGTCTTATCAGTCCCTCTAAAACGTCTTGTGTTGTTACAGAGCTGTAGAAAGGATAGTACCAAGTGTCCTGATTCTCCTTTTGCACTGTGGAAGTCAAAAGTACTCTGAAGTACACAGGAACTGAGTCAGGCCTCTTCCAGAAAAGTGTTTTCTTCACAAAAGGAAAACGAGATGTATTTAGAGTTAGTTTAGTTAGGGGAGACTTGACTGGTGAGGAAAGATGCTTCACTGAACTCAAATTGCCAACTTTTGCCAAGGTGTATGTTAGGGACTAACACCCTAGTATCATTCTGTGTTTATTCTCTAGGTGTTTGACAGTGATTTTGTTAATGGTTTCAAAATCTGTTACTTTCTTAGCAACTCCAACGCCTAGAAGCCAGGGTCTGCATGAAAATTTCAGTTTTATAGCTGAAATTTTTGACTCTGCTGGCTATAGAAATATCTACATCGAAAACAATCTACCAGTTCAGAAGCAGGCCCAACTCATGGTTTTTCGAGTGGTTTGATTGGGAAATACTGTAAGTACCAGGTGCAGACGGTAGCTAGAATACAGGAACAAAGATGAGAGTATTGGGTTATAAAAAGACTTCTTTACTGTAAGTCTGGGGTTATGCTACTTGAACTTCATTCCCTTCCTGCCTATTTTTCCACTCTAAATAGATGTGCCTGAATTTCAAGTTTAAGATGGAACCTATTGGTAAAGTGTCAGTCAAATACTATATGATGAAGCTCCTGAATCTAGGGAGATGGGGAATTGTGCCTGACCTGACTTTTCCTGCTTCCTTCTACGATGATGTTTCAGCCCTAGCATTTGGAATGGGCCTTCCAATAGAGTTTTGAGATCTGATCACCCTTTGCATGCAATGTGATATGAAAAGAAGGACGGGTAGGAAGAGTCCATAGTCTTAGAGTTGCTTGTCAGTTGTCTTCTTGGTCTACTCCTTTGCCCTTCTCTGTTGCATGGGATATGGATCACCCCCTGGCACCATCTAAACATGTTTGTCCCACAGATCCCTTGGAACTGTGCATGCCCTACAATGCTGGTGATGCCTTTTTTCTTGTTCTAGGGCAGACTGCAGTACTTCAGAGTCCTGGTCTTTTTTTGCTATAGATCTTCAGGTTTTTAAGAAAACTGAGATTTTTGTATCCAGTGTTTTTGTGGACCTCCATGTGCTGAATACCTTGTACGTTATTTTCTGGTGTTGCTAGAGACTGGACTCCATCTTTCAGTTTGTGATTTCCAGTCCTTTGTTGTTCAAAGACACATGGTCCCTGCTGTGTGCTGTTCCATTTACTGCTCCCTTTTCACTCTTCCCTTGCCATCTTTCCTTCTGTATTCAAATTCGTCATTCCCAGTGGTATTGCTGTTTTGTTCAGTGGGAGCCATGATTAACAGTCTTCTCATTAGGCTGGTTTGGATTGGCACTTGTCTTTTCAACCCAGCAGTGTTTGAAGAAATCCTTCAGTACATAGGCAAATACCAACACCAAAGCTGTGGCCTTGTTCTTCTTCCATCATGTGGTCTTTTGCTTAGCAAAGCAAGTGTAAAATACCAGGAGCAATCAGAACGGAGTGCTCAGTCTGTGCAAGCTTTAATGGCAACCAAGTGTACAATTGCATGGGGAAAAGATGTTTCCAAAGTTCAGATTCAGACCTTAAACCCAGACTGAAGTTAAAATGTAATTTGTCATATTTTACTTGTCACTGTGATATTAAAAGTTTTAGAAAGTCAAGTTGTATTTTTTCTGCTTCCACCTTTTTTTCCTGTGCTGTTGCTCAAGTGTATTGACAGTTGCAAGCACATGGGAAGATATTACTACAGTAGAAAGTTCGGTCCTTCAGTGTATAACGTAAAAGTGTTCCTTAAGTGACTATAGAATATCATAGAATCATTTAGGTTGGAAAAGACCATCAAGAGAATGGAGTCCAACGCAAAAGGAAGCATATAATTGCAGAAACAAAGTACTGTTTTTTTAACTGCCATTTTTTGAACAATAACAACTGTCTAAAAAGGGGATATTGTTAGAACTTGGACCTCTTCTTTCTGAAGAACCATGTATTCTTGGATTCTTCTCCAGTATTTTATCAAGATTTTCTCTTTTATGTAGGTGGAATTAACAGAAAACAGACAAGCAAACAAACCTAGACAAAAGCATGCAGCATGAAGATTCTGAAAAGTGTCAGGTTTTGGATATTAAAAACAATCTCAAAAACGTGTCAGCCTGTAGTAAATTATAACCATACCTGCTGTTATCTCAAATCCTCTAGGAATTTTTGCCACAGATGCTTGCCAGATGCTGCAGTGGTTTCCAGCTGTTTCTTCGCTTTTGGATGTGCTGGGCAAAACTGAGAAACCTCATTAGGTGATGGACAAAGTTATGAAGGATAAACTGAAGTAGGAGCTGCTTAGTGGGAACCAACAGAATTTCATCTAAGATGATGCTGACTGAAGACATGGGTGCCAGCTGTTTATCAGCTGGCTTCACACTGAAGGTTCATTTTCCTTTAGCATGCTCTGTACTTGTACTTCCCCTCCTTCCTTCAGTTGTGTATCTTTCTAGACCAAGCATAGGAAAGGGGGCCATGAACTGACCATTTATATAAGTGTATCATTTTCTTATAATTTAACTTCTTTCTGATAAGTCACATGAAAAGCGAGAGAGGAGATCCTCCAGCTCTTCACTGCTCCCACAACATGAACGGCCTGGAAGCAATTGTATCTAAACACATAAAATGTCAAATAAACACCAGGCATTCTTTGCATTCAAAAACCAAACATGAGTTCCTATAGCTCCTCCAAAGCAAAATATTCGAAGTCATTCAAGGCAGCCTTATAAACAAGACTCAATGTGGCAGTGATTCATGGGTAAGTATATGCATTCTGTTTGTGTACAGGCAACACCATAGATCAGCGATAGTCAAACCTGAAAAGTTTGGTTCTTGAATGGACTGAGAGGAAGCGACATAATCATCAGGGTGTGGTAACTTTGCTGTGTTGTCTTTGATGCTTTCTCGTCATCGTTGCGTATCGATGGTAAGCTGGGAGCAAAAGCCTTAGTGCAGCGTCAGATCATTGCACTGTGATTAGCGCATGGAACTCTGCAATTGTGTTTTCTTCCTGACTGCTGGGGAAAAGAGTTGCGTCTCATCTCTCCATCTTTCTGCCTCTCTCTTTGACTACATCAAAGCATAAAGAACAATCTCTAGTGCTTTGAAATATTGGCTAAGCCTTCTTGTTTGTTGAGAAAAGAGAGGCCCTGATTAAGCCTGCAGATTCCTCCAGAACCCACATGTGATGTTTTAAGGAACTCAGACTGAACATATTTGAGCTGTGTATTACATTAGATTATTTTGACTTCTGCAAAAGTGTCCTGTGTTTCACTGAGTGACATGGTGCTATCTCCTAGTCTTTCTCTTTTTGCTGAGAAAGACTCAGTGTGCAACTCTTATGATACAAAAAAACTGAAAGAAAGAATATCTGAAGGACTTTTCTTTCATAACTCTCACCAAAGATGATGAGATTTCTTAGTATTCAGTGCACATAGCTTGCGGGTTTTTTGGGGGAGAAGAGGAGAGAGTGTCCGTTTAGAGAGAAAGGAGGGGCTCATTCTGTTGTGCATGTGATAGAGCAATAATGTGGTTGTCAAATAGTAGTGGTTCCTGACATAGAGAACCACCAGTTGAGGACAGAGGAGATGTTTACCTTCCTACTTGGTGCTCAGCAGCAGCTACACCAAGGTGATTCATCTGTGCGTGATGCTCATCAGAAGCAGAAGACTTCTGTACCCTCCTTAGGTTGTGACTTTTTTACAGGTCTTTCCATTTTCTTCCCTTCTCGACTCCTGCCCATGGAGGGACTCTTCCCTTCCCCCTTCCATTGCCTTGGAGCTGTTTCGCTTCTCCTGCTGCATGCCGAGCGCTTTGGGCCTGCAGCCCTAGTGGGTGGGGGCTAAGACTTGGATCTACCCCTGAGACAGAGCGGAGCCAGCAAAGACGGGTTAGTTTAAATTGTGTGGTGACAAGCCTTTTTTTTCCCCCTCCCTTTTTTGTTCCCAGAGGATAGCTGGGGAATTTTGTTGTGCTAAATGTTTGGAGTGTGGTTTTTCTCCTCTTCCTCCCCCTTCAGAAGAGAAAGAGAAAACTTTATGCTGTGCGTTGTGTTAATTGGGGAACATAAATCCAAACTGTAGCGCAGCACTGCTGGGCACAGGCACCTATTGAAGTTTAATGAGGGAAGAGCAGTTTTCTCTTGCTCTCCCCACATCAAACTCTTTCTTGTGGTGAAGTGCCGTTCAGATGGGAGTATGGGAATGCCAGGGAGAGTGGATGCCCTGGTCCAAAATTCTCACGGGTCTGAACGCAATATGTGACTTCTTTAAAATGATGCAGCCAGAACGAGGTGTGGATGTTCTCCCAGGCCAAAGTTAGTTGTGTAGCTGGTGGAGGAAAGAAAGATATTCTTCTGGGTACCTGTTGAAGGGGCTGCAAGTCTGCCTCAGGCCAATCCATGCTGCAACAGAGATTTCATGGTCTGTGTGTCCTGACCATACATTTCTGGACTGATGACAGGGTCCCATGCAGGATGTCATATGACTTTTTACTCCTTAGTGTCAGGCCTGATACTTTCTCAGAAGTTCATGATGAAGTGTTTCCTTACGATTACTGACTGGCTGAAGAGATGTCTTATTGCATCTAGAATAGAAAATAAGTGTCTTTCTCTCTCTCTCTCTCAGCCATGGTACAGTTGAGTGCCCATCAGCTTGTACAGGATGTAATGGAGTCCCTTACACAGAAAGCCAACCTGGGAGAGCCTCGATCAGAGCACAAATGGAAATATGATTACACTGGATATAGTAGCGTATACTTTAGCAGAGACGGACAAATTAATGAAATTACTCTGGAGTGAATGCCAAAACCAAAAGCCTCCCATTGGCATTGATGTTTCAGGAAGATCACATAGTGGAAGAAAGGCAGATTGGGAAGGTAACAGGAAGAGAGCTTAAGTAGAGGGCCCCGTGAATTCCAAACTTTGTTAAATCCTGACTGACTCTGAGGTCTGCTGCAATAAAAGAATAAAACCTACTCTCAGGTAAAATTGTTTCTTATGGTGGTGCAAGACTCGTATTCATTCTTCAGTTCTGGATAATATAACATTGCTACAGGAGGCATTTTATCCGGCTGGTGATATTTTACTGCTTTTGCCAGCAAGCTCATCAATGTTTGTGTAGTGATAAGCATTAAAACTCTTATTTGTATCAGCTCCACCAGCCCTTGCTGATGCAGCTACTGGAAGCCTGGGAAGAACCACTTGCTTTTGCTTTGAGAGATGGGATGAAAGGTTAGAGGGGGTGTGGATGGCGATTGCATGAGCAATGCAGGTCATGTTACTGGTGGATTCTTCTTGCAAGATAAGTGAGAGCTCTCTGAAAGGTAATTATTGGAAAGCATAAATTCCTGAGATAACCTGTCCAAGAAGAAATACTGACAGGAGCAGAGGCCGTGTGTTAAAGGCTAGCCATTACTCCAGGGCAATGGGCTAACCTCTCTCTCTTGTTTCTTCAGTAACCTCTCCTTGGTCTGACAGTTGACTCACTCGGTTCTTTTCCTTCAGTTACTTGTCAGGCTTTTCCTGGTCCTGTTTATGCACCACTATAATGCTCATCTCCATTCTGTACTAATTGGGGTGCAGACAAGTGGAGGCTCGGTGTGCAGTTTGGTTCCTTGTCCAAATTCTCGTTTAGTCATTGCCTTTCTTGTCATTGTCATCGTAGCGTTCAGGTGGCTTTTACAGCATGTCTGGAAAACAGAAAGGTTGCTCCTGTATTTCTTTAACCGTTTTTTGTATAGAAGAGCTTCAGCTAGCTTTCAGGGATGACAGGAGTCAGCTTTGCCTCTGAATGAAGAAAATTGCTGGATTGCATTTGGGAGAGGAAGTCTTGAAGAGTGAGAAAACACATTTTGGAACAAAAGATGGAGCAGGACTGGGAAATAAGAAAAGTGCCTTCTCTTTCTCTATGGCTTTGTTATGCAAACTCTCTGTGTCTCATCTGTAATGTAGAGATAATGATATCTACCGAGCTTCTATTTCCACTGGTTGATTGATTAATGACTGTCTCATGATCCCTAGATTACGCTTTTGTGACCTACAGCTTTAACTACTGCAGTGTATTACATCTCAGAAAGAATGTGGAAGTAATGTGTTAGCTTTGGTTAATCCCAGCTGGGAAAACATGATAAACTGACGTAAACAGGCTTGCCCAACGTATTCCTGCTTCTAAGACCTTGTTCTTAGAATGAGTGCGCTGAGGCACGTGCTGTCAGTTCAGCTGCCGTCTCTGTTCAGCAAAACATTCACATATCTCCCTAACTTTGAATTGGAGGGGACCTCTGCGCTTGGTTGAGGTGCTTTGCTGAACTGAGACCTTGTGCTTGGTCACAAGCAGCGTTTCATCATGAGTCTTTGAAGACCTCGCTGAATATACAGGGTCAAAGAGGGATCAAAGATCTGCCCTAGCATAATGGGAATATGTGTCAAACAACCGGAGCCTGTAAGAATAGTGAAACTTGGCCAAAGAGTAAGTTGTTTGAAAGGAAGAGAGAATCTTTATTGTGCCATGGTAATTGCAGCAACACACTTCTGCAAGCTTTGCTAAGCGAATGACAAGGCTTTTCTGTTTGCTTTAAGTGTTCTACAGTAATAACCACCTCAATCTGATACTTGAGTTAAGGTGGTGCTGAGAACAGGAGGCAAGCTGAAGGAAAAACACGTGCAAGGAAAGTTTCTTTATGGCGGAACGACCGTCAGATATTTGAGTTCCTGAAAGCTAGTTGTGGCAAGTGCTTTTTCATGACTTTATTGAAGAGTTCCTCTTATGTGCTGCATAAATATCTACAGAAACAAGAGCACAGGTGTTTGAAACAGCAGTCTTCAGAGTTAAAGCGATGTATTTGCAATGATGGTTTTCTCTGTTCCCATGGGATGTGTTCCAGGTACAGAAGATCTTTGAGTTAGTTCAAGTGTGCACTCAATACAGGGCATTCTTTATACTGAGGGAACTTTGAGATGATGTGTTGGAGGACACAGTGCATCTGTTTCACCTCTTGCTTCTAACTTCTATTGTTCTTTCTTGAGGAGTAGTAATGATACTTCAGCATAGGAATGCCTATAATGTGCTCTGCTTCTATTTGTGAGTGGAACTAGGGGAGGGAGGTGAGAAAAGGAAATCTAATTCACAGTTGTTTTGGGAATTCCCCTGTGTTGCATGAGTCAAGTATATCCCTGCTGTACGTCTGCTGAGGTCAATGGATTTATACAAGTAACAGAATGATTGTTCCTGTGTATTTGAGAGAAGTAATAACTCAAAGAAAAATAGCGCTAGTTATCTAGGCTTAAGGTGATTTTGTAGAGTACAGAAAATGTGATTTCCCATTGTGTTTTGTGTGGTTAATAATTACTGACCAGGTAGAGTGGATCTTTCTGTTTTCTTACATGTGTATTGTATTTGTTGTACGTATCGTGACTGAGGAACTGAAAGTGCTACCCATTCAAGATTATTAACTTTGTCTTTAAAGTATTGGCTATAGCTGATCTGTTTTTTCCAAGGCTGACTTCGGAGGCAAGGTAAACTGTAATAATTATCTCTGCTTTGCTACTTGTGTGATCATTTTCACCTGATCAAAATGGATTGTTTCCTGTAGCAGAATTTCCTTTGCAGCAGGACATGCAAAGTTCCTACAAAAGAGGCAAGTCAGCAGAAAAATGTGAGCTCACTAACTCTTTCTAGTCAAAGGACAACAAGTACCTAAAATATTAATGTAATTACAGTTTAGTGTGGTGGGGAAGCCTGTCATTTAGGAACGTTTCTGTTACTCTTCTACTTGCATATTTGTTTCGGTCTCTTCTAAATTCTGCCATCTGGATTGAATGACACTGTATATTTATCTACTAAATAACTGCACAAGGTGCAGGGGAAATCCCAGCCTGGGAACTTCTGAGAGGGCTAACGGATGTCATTCCGACTGAGACCGTGCTGTAGAGCTTGGACAGTTGTGACTCCGACATGGCTAAAAGCATGTGAAACCCTCATGCTCTTTCCTGACATCTCACTGCCTGTTGAGCTCTGATGGAGATACATGGCTTCACGAAAGATGAGCTGCATGGATACCCATGAAAAGGAATGCTCTTGTCAGCTGAGCTGATGTCATTTGGGCCAATGACGTAACTGTGGTGGTAGGGAAAAACTTCCATTTGTATGTGCTGGGTCTCCTGTGAGGGCTGCACTCACTCACTGACCTTGCTGTCACCACTGCTCGTGTGGGCGGGTGTCTTCCCTTTGCAGACAACCGAATGCGCTACTCAAAGTCCAACCTGAGCTGGTTGTGCTGCTGGAGACCATCTCTAGGGGCAGAAGGTGTTTTGTGAGCTTACCCTCAGCTCCTCCAGGCAGTGTCAGCTGGGTTTGCTCAAACAGATCAAATGCCATTGCCTGAAGTAGAGCAGGGAGTGCTCGCACAAGTATCGCTGCTGGCAGGAGCAGTAAGCTGTGGGAGACGAGCAGTCAAAAGCAGCAGGGTAGGAGGGAATGGGTGATATTTTTAGCCAGCACAGCCAGAAGAGGATGTCTGGTTATGATCTGAGCATCTTTTAGTATAGGCAGCACCTAAAGTAACGCACACGACGTACTGGTAGGTGCGGGGGATTAGCCGTGATCTGCAGGGGAGCTGTTAGAGCTCCAAAGGAAGTCACGGCAGAGTCGTTTGTGGAACGCTGGTTTGCTGACTTCCCCCTGCCAGCTTGGTGGATAGATTATGTTTTTTACTAATCCACCTTTCTCCTGGATGTGGGAATACAAAAGATGGGTTCACTGCGGGTGACCAGGACCCAGGGAGTTGAACGGATAGATTTTTGTCTTGGACTACATCTGGCCCCTAAGGCTATGACTACACTAAGCCAAACAGACTTCTGGTGACCCAAAGCCCCAGCGGCTTGAGATGCTTCTTCAAAAATATACATAAAAAACTCTCTTGGATGTTGTCATGCCCGATCTAATATTGTTGCTGAAGTTTTCATTAGTTCGTTCCTTCAGTAATTGGAGAGAATTTTTGACCTTTTGTGGGAGGTTAGGACCAAGCTGAATTCTGACTGCTGTCTTCAGATACAAAAGAGGTCTAGGTTATTACCTTTCACACCTGTTGTTCATTTAATTGGATGATGCTGCATCTCTTTAAAACAGAAGCCCTAGTCTGAGAAAGAATAGATGTTCTGAGATATCCCTGAGGAATCTGCCTCTGAGATTAACCTAATTGGTCACCGTGCTGAATCTAACAGAGATTGTATGCAGTGCCTGTCTCTGGAAACACCTTAGCTAGCCTGGCATGTGGCATGGAAACTGCTTTTTGTTACCTCTCCATGGAAATGGAAGAAAAGTAAGAGAAGTGGACAAATTTCCACGAGCACCAATGTGTAATTGTCAACATTCCACCATATTTGATTTGGACTGAGGAATTAATCTTCTGAAATACCTCATCTAAGCACACATCGTCTTGTACCATATGCAGACACCCGTCTTATTTAGCGATCAGCTCTGCCTGTTAGCTGCTGAATAAGGTGGGCATAGCGATCCCAGTTTTCTGGCTTCGCTGCAGGCCTTGCGCGAGGCCACACATGGCTGAGGAACATCTCCAGCTCTGTCGTCCTTCCGGCACGAAGACGGTGGCAGATCTTGACCCTGAAAGCCAGATGTGGCCTGCAGGCTGCTGTCAGCAAATACCCTGATGTCCCACACTCTTATTGGCAGTATTAACTCGTGCTGCTGTTTCTTTTCTTGAAATGGAGTGCTGGTAGGGCTCTTGTACTTCCACAACACATGTGAGTTTGAGGCTAATCAGATCAATTTTCCCCAAATTGTAAGCTATGCTTATCTTTGTTGTTTTTCTTCAGAGACAGACTTTGTGCGTGAGATGATACCTGTAGTATCACACTGGATTAAATTACGGTCTAAGAGTGTTTCCAGAAGAGTAAATTTAGCTCACTCTAAGAGGCTGGGTTCTCTGTTATGATTCAGCATCACACCATGATTCAAGCAGTGAGATGCCTGTCGATTCTGCCAAGAAATGTGCAGTAGGGATTTCCAACCCACCAGAGGAAATCTGCTGATAAATACCTGACAAAAAAGGGGTTCCTTTTGCACTTCTACAATGCTGGGTGCCCAGAGGAGGGCGCTGGCAAATCTCATGTTGCTCTTTCACTGATCTGGGATTCAACCTAGACTTGTAGCTCAGGCCGTGTCCTTGACTGCTGCAATGTCTGGGCTGTGCCAGTGCTGACTCAGGAACCTGTCATCAGTTCTCTGATGGCTCCTAATCTCTTGCACCACATACAGTCTATGCATCTGGCACAGTACTTTTGAACAAGTGCTTGAGAGCTTGTCTATTTTGACCCAGCTATATGAGTTCTTCCAATGAAAGGCATTAACTCTCCTTGCAAGCCTTTCCTTTCAGTTACCCTGTGATCGTTGCTGCTCCAGCAACACTGACCATTTTTCTCCCCCTGACTTCCACACTGGGGAAAGTGATACAGGCCTTTTTTTGTCCATCAGGTGAAATTATTCAACGTGTGTAGTAATGAAATAGATGTCTCAATGACTCTGGCTCTTGGAGAGTCCAGGATAGACGTGTTTGCGGGTCTCTACAAAGCTGCCAAGTTTATGTTAAAAAACAGAAAGAAAGTTTGAGTCATTCTGTAGCCCATCTGGAAATCCTGTTTTGCTTTTGCTCACGTTCACACCCCTTACATCATTAGAAGATGTTGTGCAGGGACAGACACAACTGACCATTATGAGAAAACTGAATCTGCACATTCCTGCACTCTCTGGCTTGCGCTCGGACTTTGTGGTAGGATTTTGAGCAATCTGTTACGCTTCACCTAACATCAGGAAAGCCAATTCTGGATTTCTGTTGAGTCTCGGCATCCCACCTCCCTGCAGTCACAAAGGGTGCATTTAGGAGCTGCCTGTAGACTAAAAGTCCCAGAGAGTGCTGCCAAAGGAGGAGCCCAGCCAGTCCTTTATTGTTTAAAGCTTAATAGTGGTCTAATACTCTTGAATATGCCATATTTTCTTTTCCTTGGATTTTTTGATGAATGTTTTGTTACCATATTGCAATGTAGCATGAGGATGAGCAGTACAGAATACTTTAGCTGGAGCTGGGGGTCTGCTGTCTGAAGGTGCTGCAGCAATCTGCTGGTGCTGGCTTTGGAGACTTCCAAAAGCCACCTGATTGCAATTCCGTGTGACGTGCTCTAGGCAATCCTGCTTTAGCAGGGAATAGGACTAGATGATCTCTAGAGGTCCCTTCCAGCTCTGATGAGTCTCTGATACCGATCTCTGTTAAGCACAGGTTTCCAATTGCAGTCACTTCTCTGGGCCTAGAAAGGAGAAGCAGCTGTTCAGATGGCTTGAACTTAGCCCCTGTGCCCTTTGTGCGAAGCAGTGGTGTTGCAGAGTGTGTGAGGAAAAGGCACAAGGACGGGCAGGGGACTGCTGATCTCTTTGGCTCGATAGAGTAGGGACGACAGTTTTGCTTATCTTGTCTAAGGTATTGAGTCATAGTAGGCCAGCCCAGATGTGAAAAATACCCGTGAGTGTAGGCAGACCACTGCTTGAAGAGAGAATTATGCTGACTGGGGGGAGAGAGAGAGAGAAAGGCCCTTTTGATGATTGTGCCTATTAGATTGTCTTTGAATCGTACACAACATTTGCTCGTGGTCTGTA
The DNA here is from genome assembly GCF_000703405.1 of Apaloderma vittatum. Lineage (NCBI taxonomy): Eukaryota > Metazoa > Chordata > Aves > Trogoniformes > Trogonidae > Apaloderma > Apaloderma vittatum. The sequence goes on from NW_009721285.1 coordinate 62,316, forward strand.
ACATTTCCCACTTCCAGCCAGCCTCCCTACTACCTCTTCAGACTTCAGCCTCTGCCAGCCATGCTGCCCTTGCTTTCAGGACTGAGAGATTTGGGAGAGTGCTCTCAGCTTGAGTGGGGAAAAGAGACATAAAACTGCATGTCATCAACGTAATGGCTGGCGTTGCTGCCCAGATACTTCATATTCCCTGGAGATTTTGCATACATATTAAATAGAAGTGGTGGAAGAATTGAGCCCGGTGGCATTCTTCATGTCAAGGCTCATGGAGAGGAGGCGCAGCCGCCTCTCAGGGGCCTCCTGGGATCTACTGGAAAGGACTGAGTGCAGCCAGCTCAGTGCAGGTCTCTCAGCACTTGCCAAGATGTGTGGTTGGTCAAGCTGTACCTCTTGCTCTGCAGCATCACAGGCAGCTGATAGCTCAGGTAGCATCTGCATGATTTCCTAGTCTCTGTCTGTCTTTGTGAGAAGGCTGAAGACCCCTCTGGTGCTTCATTTCCAGACTCATTCATGAATGTCTCCAAACGGAGGGTGCAGAGCGTTTTCTGAAGCTGTGTTGCATTGCTTATTTCTTACTGCTTCTCAGATTTTGCCCAGTTTGAAAATGGATGGCAGTGCTGCTGAAGAACAATTTCTGATTTAAAACGTCTTTTTCAGTTGTCCTCAGTGTTCCTCATAGTGTCAAATGACCTAAAATTTTAAATTAGTGGCTGAAAGTACAGTAAATGAAAACTCCATGGTCTTGAGGACACAAGTCCCACATTTGTGGTCATGGTTGGGGACCATTGCAAACTTCAGAAGGACAAGTCTGTTGCTTTCTGTTACATGATTAGTCATTTCATTCTGTGCTATCAGCTTTTCACTTGCCTAGTCATGTAGTGAGCATGACTTTAGAGGGAAATTACTAGAAAGGGGCCTGGCCTGAGGAACTAGAGGCAATCTGGATTCATACTCAAAGGATCTGGTGGAAATTTAAGAGCTGCACTTGAGGAGGTCTGATTCTTTGTTATACTAGTTTGCCAGGGGTGATGTGGTCCTGTAATTGTGACTGAGCTTGGCTGGTTCTGTGTCTTCAGTGAGTGCTCTGCTTCTCTGCATCCCTGCCTGAGCTGCGATAGGCACTGTGGGAGGGCTGTGCTAGATTCTGCCCGTTTTGTAAGTTTTGCAAAAGTTGTAGTGCACTTGAATTGCTGAGACTTTGCAGGATGGGCTGGAAAGGAGTGATGGAGAGCTGCTGTGCTGCTTTCAGGGCCCATCAGGATCCCTTGTCAGCAGAGAAACAAAAGTCCTGAAGCAGCTGGAGTGAAGCCAGGCTCTTAGTCCTTGTTGCTAACTTACAGGCCTATAAACCAAGCTGCTTCTTGTTGGTGTTTTTGGCATTCAAGACATGCCTAGACAGAGGAATCGTGGCAGTAGGTGCTGTACAAAACAGGAGTAAGTCAGAGTCTGCTCAGAAATCTTACGGTCTAGTTAGAGCAGGCAGGCCGCGGCTAAGAGAAGGGCTGTTCTTTGCTGACTTTGTTATTAGCTGACCTGATTCCATGAGAGAAAACCTCCATCTCTTAACGCTTAAAAGGACAGTGACCTCATGAAAGTCACGGGGCCTGGTCGTCCAGCCTGGTGAGTGTTCTCCTGCCAGTGACGACCTGCAAGGCTGCGGAGAATCGCGCCAGCCTCGCGTTGCTGCCCTGGGGCCCACGGGACTCGTGGTGCTTTCAGAGTGCTCACCAACTTGTTCGTGCTGCCCTTCTGCTGCTCGCAGCAGGCTGTTTCATTTCAGTCCCACCCTTTTTCACCAAAAAAAGAGCCCCAAACTCCTACTAGACACCTAGCCCTCCTATGCAGCCCTGCAGAAGGTTGTAATAGCGTAGCTTTTCCAAGCCAGGGAGCTTTTATTAGGCAGCCAGAACTGGGTTATTTTAGTGTCCTCGGGCTGAAATGGGAATGCGAAGCCTGTGAATGTGCCAGCAGTGTCACCACCCGCCTGTCCCCGAGCGTCTGGGATTTCACCTGTGGCCCTGCACCGAGGGGCTGTGTGCTCTTCGCAGTGTTCTGAAAACTTCATTCTGTATTTCCAGTTGTGCTGCTGCTTTCAGTAGGATTTGCCTTCCTTGGCCAGAGGTTGTTCATGTCTGCTCCCTTGAATTTTTTTTTCTTCCCCCAGCGTCTTTGACATCTGCGCATATGCAGATGATTTTGTGTCATTAATATCAATCTAGACAAGTCTGAGTGACCTTTCACTCCCATGTCCGAAGGGAAGAGTCGACCCTTGCAGTCAGTCACAGCACAGCACTGACTCATACATACTTTTCATAAAAATAATGCAGAAATTCCCCATAGTTTTTACAGATAGTTTTTCAGGAGGTGAAGTGTAAGTCTTCCATAGCAACACGGCTTGGGAAAACTATGGAGCATGTAACATCAGATAATTAATCTTTCTGACATGCAATACAGTTTTTACTATTAATGCTGTCTGTTTTTTTTTTCCTTTGTCTGTGTCACTTGCTCAAATGCAGCCGATCTGTTTTAGTTTCATTTGAGCTCGTGTATTCTCCAGTCTTGTTCCTGCCCTCGCCTGTTCTCCAGCTCCATGGCAAACCTCTGGGGAAGGGGCTGAGATTTGTCCCACCTCCATGACTCCACAGTGATGAGCACGATAGGACTGTACTTTCCCTTTTCTGCCCCAATTGTTGTAATACTTTCTGATTTTCTTGCAGAAGATAAAATACATTGTGCTTAGGTATGCAGCACTGAAAACAAAGAAAAAAATAATCTCAAAGTTTAAAGTTCCTTAAAAAACACCAACTGAAATTTGGAAACAAGTCAGAGTCGCTCCACTGAAGACTAATGGTAACACAAAATGACCAACCACCCAAAAGTAATTGCAGGGAAGCTGTTTGCCACTGAAATATGAATGTCATAAACGACATATTGTTTCTTTTCTTTCCTGTATATGCTTATTTGTCACTTTTTAAAAAATCCATATAGAATTAAAGTCAGGGCAAGTCCTCATAGTCCCAGTATCTGAATACCTTTCCCTTTACTTAGGGGCCAGGGTTTTTGACCATACCTACTGTAGTGGAGCCAAGGCCAGTATGGAGGCGACTAAATACTTCTCTTGAATTATTATTTTTCTTTAAGGCAAAAGATGCATATTTGAAATCTTTAAAATAAATCTAATGAAACAGCCAGACTACAAGATTGTGTCAAGAGCGAGTTTGACCCACTAACTTGGTAGCTTCTCTGCTGTGAGGATCTCAACCTCCCTTTTCTCCCTCTGAAAAAAAACTTATGAAACTTAATCTTACAGTCTACTTGACAGTGTCATTTAAAGCCAAAAATTTAACACTTTACGATTTATATATATTTTCAGTCTTAGAAGAAGATTGAAAGGGAGGTCATCTCCAGCCAGATCAGATCCTCTCTCTGGGTTGCTGAGACGTGTTGTTTGTGTTAATACGGGTATTTTGTGGTGCGCATATTCTAATGACTGGAGTAATTTTTAGCATTAAAAACCTGTGCAGTGGTTGCAGCTTGTTGTCACACAGCTGTGGGCTTCCTTCCAGTAAACTCCTCGGAGTTAGTGAGCATCCCTGGCTTAATACAGGGGGCTCTGACATAGCTCTGTGGAAGCTCAAGTGTTTGTGGAAAGAGCTGTTAATCTTTGATCAACTGGAGTCTCCTTGTTACTGACTTTGATTACACAAGTGTACAACTTTAATTACAGCTTTTAATAAGCTTTCATTTCTTCCTAGTCACATTCTTTGTATAGCAGTGCAGCTTATCTTTTCCTTTCTCCTCTGCTCCCCTTCCCTCCCCGCACCTTGCCTTTTTATGGAAAAAGGGGTTTGAGGTCATGACGGGGGATTCAGAGTCCGGAGGGACCCAGCTGAACGCACGCTGCCCACAGCTCTGCCCTCTGCTCGCTCCTGCAGCCTGGAGAGCTCTCTCCTTCAGCTGCCCTCCAAAGATCCCCACGCCGGCTGCTGCCCGGGAGCTGGTGGTCAGCGGAGGACCGAGGGGACAGGGCTCTGAGGCACCGCTCACACAGACCTTGGCTGCTGCGTGAAGCCACTGACGGACCCTTAGAAAGCCTCTGTAGCTGAAGGGTGTGCTGACTGCTGAGTGCAATTCCTGCTCAGGGAGGACTGTCCCCTGCGTTCCCTTGGTGACACTCTGAAGGGTGGTGGCCGAAGTCAGAGTGGCAGAGGGCGGCAGGAGGCTAGTGGGCTCCAGCGTTCAGCCATGGCGCCCGTTCCGCAGCCAGGGGCTCGGCATGCTGGATACCCTCTGCTTATTAGAGAAATGAACTTGTGGAAGCCTTGTGAGAGACTTAACGGACTTGTAATTGAAAATAATTGAGATATGGTTTAAAGCAAGCATTAGGAAATGCTTTTTTCACATGAATCGTGTTTCAGCTGTGGAACTCATCGCTCCATGATGTTTTAGGCATGAAAAAGAGAAAGCAGATCGAAAAGTTGGCTGCATAAATTCAGGGAAGAAAGATTCATCAGGGTCTGTTCAAAGTAATATCCTGATCATTGGGTAACCTGAGACTTGAGGAAGTTAAGTTCTGATCATCAGAAGTGAGAAGGAGGAACTAGAGGTGCCTCCTCCTGTATTTGCCCTGCTCCTGGGCTCTTCCCTGAGCCTCTGCTGTTGACCCCTCGTTGGTGAGAGGATACTGGGCCAGTACAGCCCAGGAGGAAAGAGTCTGGCTCCAGTGGAAGTTAGAAAGCGCAACTGAGGAGTGACTTAAAAAGTACGAGTTGAAAAAAAGACACAGATGGTGAACCAGAGCAATTTGCACTGATTTGACATTCAGGGGTGCGCAAAAGGAGTGTACTTTTAAAGTGCCGATTGTGCTTATGGAAGAGGATAGCGGGGAAAACAACTGATAGAACAGGGAAGGGAGCCTTTTCTGTCTCTGTGCATGCATCCCTTCGGCTCCCTCGCTGTGCATGCTGTACTCTTTTTGCACACTAATGAATATCAGAGTCAGAGCAAGTTATGCTGTGTATCACTCCACTCATATTCACTAATGAACTTGCCCCTAATGGGTAGCTTTCCTAGCTATTCGTGTCATGACTGAATTTCACCTTGACAGTAGATCAAGAATGAGGTTCAGCATTGTGGCCCACCTACTTTGCAATGCTCCAGCATGACAGCTGCTTTGTGTCCTCAGGGTAGCTTTACTTTGATGCTTTTCCCTGTTTAGAAAAATATGGAGGGAGGATTTTGGTAATCTCCAGCAGGCAGAGTTTTTAAACCTTTCTCAAGGGAAGCTGAAGATTCTGCAGAATTTTTGAACAAATAGTTATTTATTAAGTAAGTGACATGGTCTTTAGAACTGTTCCTCCCACTGGGCTCCATAGGAAAGCAGCACTTGCCATGCTGCATCTTAACTGGTCGCTGCTGTAGCCTGCTGCTGTTGGTGCCTCAGGCTTGACTGTGGGAAAACTCTGGAAGGGTTATGACAAAATATCTAGTCTGACCGTTGCAGACATGTCCCTAGGTGTGAAGGGATGTGTTTGCATGCCTCAGAAGCATGCAATGTGAGGAGTACATCCTTTGCTCTTACAGGCTCTCTGACACCAGAAATGCTGGAGTGGAGCTTCTTCTAAACTTGACTGCCTCTCTGGTTGCTCAAAATACACTGCAGGACTTGCTGTAATATAGGATTGAAATGACCAGTTTGCTGAATTGGCTGGAAAAACTACAGGGGGAAGAGAAACAATGGAATGAGTTCCCCATGGTGTTTGTGTTGCCTGACCCAGGGTCATGGGCCAGTGTGGTTGCATCATTTGCTCATTCAGTAGCTATGCCACTGCTGAAAAGAGCTGTGTCCAGCTCCTGAGAGCCTGATTTTTAGAGGGCACTTTCTGCATGATCTGCTTCAGCAGGGCCTCGTGTCAGCAAGCTTTGCATGCGTTCAGGGAAAGTTTTTTTGCTTGTCCAAGTTTAAACCAACCTTATGCCCCCTTCTTCCTGCTCTTGTTTGAGGGGGGTGTGCAATCTTTCTCACCCTCTGCCCTGTCTCTTTTGGCAGGCTCGGGGACCAGTTCTACAAAGAAGCAATTGAGCACTGTCGCAGCTACAACTCTCGGCTGTGCGCTGAGCGAAGCGTCCGCCTTCCCTTCCTGGATTCGCAAACTGGGGTAGCTCAGAACAACTGCTACATCTGGATGGAGAAGAGGCACAGGGGACCAGGTCGGTAGTGTTGTGTCTACGTATGCACATGCACGTATGGAGGGCTGGCCGCTGAGCCCTCATGGGATTTAATTAATAGGAGCTCAAACCTGCTATAGGCCACACAGAAAAGAAGCTGCCTAAACCTCTGTGCCTGCAGGGGATTTCCTTTGGTAACTGCAGAGAGCTCATCCTAATTATTCTCTCTCTACCCGAAGAAGTGCCTGACATGGTACTTTGTAAGGCCACATCATTGTAGCTCTTCTAATGCTACTGATCCCACTCGGTGGCAGAAGACACAATGCTCTGCTCTAAGCAGAACTGGGATTATCTTCAGGGAGGAGAAGTGGAGGTGGGAGTTTCTCAGAAGAATGCTGAAAATAAGGAATTATATCGGGAAGGATATAAAGCCGAGGTAAAATATGGGAGACTCCAGTTATTGGAATGAATATTGTTCTGATGGTTAGAAATATACCTCTAACTCCTGGTTCTGTTTGAACAAGTTACTTGGGTATCAGTACTGGAGCTGCAGTTTCTTCAGGTACAGAAAGAAGTTGGTATTTGTCCTTAAAAGAGCTTTAGCTAATGCCTGTTCCAAAGCTCAGTGAAACTCGAGGGAAAAGAGCACTGTTATTTTTGTAGACTATGGTCAGTCTTTCGTTTGTTAGAGAAAATCCATCTGAAATCCTTGTTTGAAAGGCAAAAGATGGTCACCAGTTCAAGGACTGGAGATGATGTTACTCAGACAGAAGTCCCCCTGAACCCCAGGGGGAATTTTGCTAGAGTATGGCTTAGTATCTGACCCATGATTAGCTCAGGGAACAGATTTTTTGACAGCAGCAAAATGGGTTTCTCTTTGTCTTGTTTTTTTCAGTGCAGACCAGAGAATCCAGGCAGGAAGGGGGCTAGGGTGCATGGGCACTGGAAGCATGGCATGCACACACATGCAGATATGCACATGCCAGTTCCTATAAATCACAATTTAACCAACCCCCCCCCTTATCTCCTCCACTGCCCAGTTTGCAGGTGGTATAGTTGGAGGAATATACATGATATTACCCTCCCCTCTTGGGGCTAAGAAAGCAGTTGCCACTTCTGAGGAGTGCTTAGCTGACTCCTTCCCTCTCCCTTTCCTAGGATATACTGAGGGAAAGATCTTTACACTGCTCGTGTTCCTGAAATAGCCAAAGTAGATTCAGTACTGCCCTGCAGTACTATCAGAAAACTCTTTTGACGGTAAAATGCAGCCACTTCTGGTGCGGGAGACAACAGGTGTTTTACCAGTGTTAAAAATACCCTGAGAATGTTTTAACTGTCAAAACTACTGGGGTAATCTGGGACTGCTGAATGTGGTTTACAAGCTGGGAGTTGTCTGAGGTCCTGGGCTAACCCTTCCCTTGTAGGTTGCTTCATGACCACAGTTACGTTTTTGTTTCAGCTAAAATTCCCCATTCTGAAGAGATTATGCTTCGGCAAAACTAGCTTTCTTTTTTTATCTTTTTGCTAATCCTTTTACCCAAGGAATTTCTGTTCCTGTAGCATCTGGTTATGCGTAAGGTGCTGCTATTTTTATCCTTTTGAACAGTTAGAAGCATTCACGGTATCCACAAGTAACATTCTGGCAAGAGTATCTGCTACAAAGATGGGCATAGCTCGTTTTGTGTGACTCTCATCAGTATCTCAGCACTTACAGGAGAAATGGGCATAGCAGCATTACGTCGTCACACGAGGAACCAAGAGGTCTTGGTGTTTTGCCTTTCTCTGCCATAACGTCTCTGGAATACCTTGAGCAAACTCACTGTGCAGATCTTTCTTTCATCACGTCTGGCAGTGAACTGTGTGGCAGCTGACCCTGCAAAAGGTGATCAGTAGCATTTCTCCCGCAGGTCTGCAGTGGAGACTAATGGTGGAACAGTCTTCAACGAGAGTCTTAAGCAAAACGAGCTTCCTGCATCTGCCACCATATCTGATGTCTTTGTTGTTTTGAATTAGAATAATCAGCACAAAGTGAAGCAGTCCTCCTCCCCCATGTTTGCTCTCCTCTTTCTTGATTTTTTATTAGCCCATTTAGAGCTCCCTTGGGTGTCTTTGCACCATCTATTTCTTGTGGTGTTACGGTGGGTCAAAACATCCCTGCAACTCTCTACAGTTTTAACACGCCTGTTTGCAGGCTGGTTACAATGTGCTCATGCCCATACTGAAGGGCTCTGAAAATTCTCTGCCAACCACCCCGGTGTCTGTCTTGTGTGTTTGTGTGCCATTTACTATCCCTAACCTGAAAAACTACATAATGATAAATGGCAAAGTTCCAGGACCTCTTTTCACTTTCAAAGGCCTTGAAAAACAGAGAGTCAGGATCTCAGTGTATTAACCTGGTTTCTTGCTTTCCTCTTTGCTAAACGAGTCAGAAAACTGCATCTTACGATAAACAGTTCAGGGTTAATTTCACACAATACTGCACATAACTCCCTCCTCCTTTTCCCCTCCTCCCCCTAGCCTTTCACACTATCTTTGAGTTATGACTCTCCTACACTAATGAGATAAACAACATAACTCACTGCAGGTTCTGCTATTTCCTCTATAAGCAAATGGTTGGAACCTTCTTTGGTTGCCCTATAAGGCACCAGAGGGAGAGACAACCAAGCCGGGACTGAAGACAGGAACACCTCTGTATGTGCTGTTTCCGTATGTTCCACAAGATCAGCTGTGGAGGGGCCAGGTTCAGAGCATTCAGAACTGACCCTTTCCTCGTGGCCCCTCGTTTGTGTAAACAATCAAAGATCCACGCTGCAGCACGGTGGTGGATGGGGGGGGTCAGAGTGGAGAACTGAAGGCAGCATTCGGTGGGTGTGGATCACGTGAAGGTCTGGTGTGTGTTTGAAGTTTGTTGGATAGCTGCGTATTCATGAGCAAGGGTGTTGTCGATAGGAACGGGGAGCTCTCTTCGAGGGGTGCAGAGATAGATGCTGGATCTTATTAAGTCGTCTGCCACCTGAAGTGGGCAGTAGGTCCTCTAGGGAAGAGGATTTCCCACCTCTGTCTTTTCAAGGATACCTACTTTCTTTCTTGTTGAGGTTTCAGCATTTGTGGTTGGCTTTCGCTGTCCTGACTGAATCCAGAATTACTTTTTCAAGTAAGAGTGCTTGATAATTGAACCCGCATTAACAGATATTCCCCCCCAAACTGCAGTAGATCCTTGCTCTTCTTTGTCTGAGACAAATGCTTGAAGCTGTGATGCTTATTTTGTTCAAATGACTCTTCTGTGGAGGCCTGTGCATTAGATGGCTGATTCTCTGTCCTATTGCTTTGGTGTAGCAGCTGCCATTTCGATGTTGTGAGCAAGTTCTTGCACAGGACCTACTGCAAAAGGGTGAGGCTTCTTGCCTCCGCCTCTTTAATGACTCACATCAGAGCCAGGCACAATCCACCTCATCATAATAGCAATTGTTTGCAGTGGTGAATGTTTGCAAAGTGCCATGAAGAAGTGTATTCAAACGCTGTAAAAGTGCTAGTTATTCACATTTTTATTCCTAAACCAGTCCCAAGTGCCCCGCTCTGAAATGTGTCTTTTTTGGAGTGGGCTTAATGCCCAGCAAGCAGCACGTCAATGAAAGAATGGCATGAAAATCCCCAGTTCAGTGGCGTCCTCTGTTCTGGAACAGCCAGGATCTCTGCAAATGCTCCCATCGCTCGGCCATACCCAGCCAGTGTGCTGGACACACTCCATTTATGCACCAAGGCCTTGGAAGTATGTGGAAAGGGCTGGGGTCTGAACTGGCATTCCCAACAGCTGAAATACTTCAAATCATGAGCTTAGGTTGCACTTGGAGAATTTGATTAGCCCATTCCCTTGAGGTGAATAATTTTGTTGTGTCTTTCCTCTCTCCCTCCGCCCCCAGGAACAGGATGTTATTTTTCATTATCCTTGCTTGGTTCAGTGAGCCAGTTTTGCTCCCAGGCTGGTACACTCTCCCGGGTGCTTCAGAAGGGATGAGAGAACTCTTGGGCCATCCTGGTGCCCTTGAGCTGTCCTGCTTTAATGGCACCCCTTTGATGTTGTCCAACTGTTCACTGTTGGTAGGTTCAGGTTTGGCAACACCACTCATGTGCTCTCTCTTTAGTGGTCTTACTTGTTTTCTAAGGGCAACGAGTCTGGAACTGCAGTCACTCTCCCTTTCAAGACTAACAGCAGCAGGACAGAAAAGCCAAAGCAGAACTGGTGGACGGAGAGGGCAGGAGAAGCAGTGGAGAGAATGACATTCTTCCAACTTTTCTGTGTCTTGCTGGCTATTTCTGTGTGTCAGGACTATCTGGAACAGTTGAGGATGCTTTGAAGCACTTGGCAGTGTGCTTCTGTGCCCCTGGTAGTGATGCATTCACCAAGCCCTGCTGTGTTCTGAATAGACAAGAGCAAAGTATAGCTTGGCTAAAGGGTGTCTCACAAGGACCAGGGCACCTCAGAAGCCAGCGGTGCCAAATGCGATTCAGTGGAGCATGCGGTAATACAACCATTGCTGCTCTGTCTCCTTCCTCATTCAGGATGTTGTCATGAGGAGGTAACAGCCAGAATGAGGAATCTGTCCTCAAACAAAAGTCAAGAATTTAAGCAAAAGTGTAGAGTCCAGAGAGCCAGACCTCATGGATCTTGGTTTGCTCCCACTTGAAAGACACAGATTTCCTGAGCTGCTCTGTGCATCAGAGCCTTCTGATTTGCATGTCAGAACTTCATCTCTTCTCTCCCAAGGGGCTTTCTCTGCCCATGGAGGAGGCATCACCCCTGTGACCCAGGAGAGTCTGAAATTCTATTTACCCTGAAGAAATCACAAATTATTTATATGCAGCTCTGGTTTCAGAGAGCTGAGGGAAGTGTCTGAGTGAGATTCTCTGTAGGCCTGATCCCAAGAGGTGCTGAGGAGCCTCAGGAGCACTGGATGCCTTGAGTTCGTAGCTCTGCCCCATGATTTGCAGGATTGAACCCTCCAACAAGGAGACGCTGGAAGGGGAAGAACAAAGATGCTAGAGACAGTGCTTGTGGTTTACAAACTGAAACGTGATTAAATTTATTTTTTGCCTTTAATCTTCAGGCCTGGCCCCAGGTCAGCTGTACACATACCCGGCACGTTGCTGGCGCAAAAAGAGGCGTTTGCATCCCCCTGAGGATTCCAGGCTGAAGCTGCTAGAAATTAAACCTGGTAAGTATTTGTTTGTGTCACTGTCTCTCCTGTGCTGCTGAGCAGCTGGCATACAGGCAAACCTGGCATATAGACCTTGGACTTTGTCTTTGTCTCCAGCCATTTCTCTTTGCGTGTGTTGCATCTTACTTGATTTGCTTTAACAATAACCACTAAGCACTCTGCACACAACTCATCCCTTACAGAAATGCACACGTGTATTAAATGGCGATTTTACCTTCCGTAGATCTGAATCCTAGCCTCTATTAGCAAATTCATAAGAATGTAACAGATCAGTGTATTACTAATTATTGCCTCAGTCTTTTATTAAAACAAAAATCTCACTCTGGAATTTGCCACCTAATCTTTGTGAGAAAGACCTGTGTGTATGTGGAACAGGACACTGATAAGATTTTTCACAATGAGGCTGGGGACCAGGGGTGTGACCAGATTATGAACAGCAAATAATACAAATTAGTGAGCATATGCCACATTTGTATATGTGTGTACGCCTGCCTTAGTTCATTCTTCTTTCATTCTTGTTGTCCTTGGTACCCTTCTCCCCACAATTAAACTACGTGAAGTTGATGACTCTGAATGCTGAATGAGTGACTGTAAAGCAGATGTGGAGGAGCTACCACTGTCAGGTAGAGCATGGAGTTGTGCTTTCTTCCCTGCAGTTAGTAATACAGGCTTGCTCTCTTTGGGGTCAGCTATTACGAGAAAGAAGGAACGCATGTACTCTCAGCTGTATGTGGTTTTTAAGAAGTGAGACACTGCCAGTATAAAACGTGCAGGAGAAAACCCCAAAATGTAAATTAAGAATATTAAAAAAACCCTATTTGACAGAAGAAGGTGTCTGGGAACTGAGCTGTGCTCAGTGATATTGATAACTGCTTCCATGGAGTAGTTGATGAAGAGAAAGGAAGGGGTAACAAAGACAAGTTCTAAACCCAGTAAACCCAGTAAAATCAGATGAAAAATTCACATTGGTTTTGGTAGAAACAGGTTTTGAAGGATCCCTGCCTCCAGTATAGGAGATGCCAGCAGACAGTTGAACAAGAGGAAGAAATGGGTTTCAAACCAAGGGCAAAATCTTAGCCAGCAAGTAAAGCCAGACTCGCAGCGGAGCTACTCAGAAAGAACTGGTGAAGTCAGTCCAGTACACTGATGGAAATGAGACTGGACTCTAGGAAGGGAATGATTTCGGTCCATAGAAATGTCTACCTCAGACGTTGTGATGATGCCAACACTGCTGTGCCTTGGTAATTTAGTAAGGTAAAGTGGTAGAGTTTGAGTCTTCTTTGTTTGCATTACGCTTCTTTGCTGTACTCAGTGAATGCCAAATTAGTGCATCCTCCATGCCACAGGGCATGAAAGGCAATTACCACAAAGTTATCAGATAAAGAGACCTCAGCATGTCTGTCTCTGTTTTTTTTTTTTCCCTGCTATAAACATCTCTTCTCCATCTCAGGAGTGCTACTTCTGTTGCGTTGCCAGTAGCAGCCAAATAAGGCAAGTTATACTGCTCTGCCATTTAAATCTATTTTCCAACCAATTTCTATCTAGTGATTAACTTGCCTTATCAGTTACACCACAAAATAATTTCGCTCCATCTGTGCATATTCAGAATAGACTCACTAGCCAAAAATGGATTTTTCCCCTTCTCTGATTTGAAAGTATAAAACCTGTGGAAAACATCGAATCTTCATTTACAGGTAGCTTTTGGCAATTTGGGGAAAAGATAGCATCATTTATTTTAGACATTGACAGAAGAAACACTGTATGTTTTGAAAGGGGAGACTGCGGTAAAACCTTATGCTGAACCTAGGAAGCTACTGTATGCTACCTCTTTGTTCCTCAGTTAAACATTAGATGACTGTGTGGGGCAAAGATGTGGCTATTTAAGATTCTTTGAAAAGCACAGAGATGACAACTGTCGGACATGTAAAATAAATTTTGAAGAAACCTGATTTAAATGTTCCAGAATTTCACTCCACCTGAGGCTTGGATATCCTAGTCGTGGCTTAGAGCTCTTCTTGGTGCTTGTGCTCAGTTAATATGTGAGTAGCTGGTTGTTATATAGGAAGATGTTGAACTGGTTATCTGTTACGTAATGTAGGCAAGCAATGTGATTCTACACTGTCAAATTCAGGCTAAACCTTAGTTTTATTGTTTTACACTTGTTAACTGTTTAGAAGTGCTTCTTGTAAGCCAGCAGTCGGTGGGATCGGCACTGGGGATGTGAATACATGCTTGGATGGCACCTAGGCTTTTGGAGTGGCTCATTATTGCCAGAAGTTGCATCCAGAAGTACAAGACTTCTACATAGTTCAGGAAATACATTGACCTGTGATATTTGTTTTGGTAAGTCATAGCTGCTCAGTAAGTAGAATCAAACTATTGTCTTGCTTAGCAGTTCAAGGGTATAAGAAATAATTTAGTGATAGTATTTATAATCACAACCTACTTTTGCAGTGTTGGTGCCTTACAGGTCGGGGTAGTGCGTGGCACAACTCTGTGAGTGACGGTTTCATACTTGGTAATAACGAAACCTAATGAAGAAAATAATCATGCTCCAATGGTCTCCTGGCTTTTGTAAAATGCAAGTGCATTGCAATGTTTTTCTTGGGGTCAGTTGCTGCTTGCTTCTTAATGGAACACAGTGCTTTTATTGTCCTGGTCCGTTGCTTTTATTTGGTTTCAAGTAGAAGTGTTTGTTTCTGAGAATTATTATAGCCAAAGTTATAAGGATCAGAACAGTGGAATAGGTGTTGCTGATGCAGCCTTTAGATGTCTGTTTTCCTCTGCCACCGTACTCGAGAGTTACGTGCATGGATGGCACTAGTGAAGTTGTTCAATCAAGAATCTAGCAAAGTTCATGTTGATACCATTTCTAAGCATCCTCCATTCCATCCTGTAGCCTATCCAAGAGATGCCCAGTAGAAACGAAGTATTGCCAAACTTTTTTATGATAACTGCTTCAGTGACAACACAGTCATTATTACTGGACCTTTAGGAATTATGTGAAGTACTCCTGGCATTTACTTCCAAATGGTCTTCATCTCTCAGCTGGATATTCATATCATCAGAACCCAGCATTATGGCTCAAGCGCAGCCAAGTTTTCATCGTTGTAATGGATATGAGCTGTTACACGAGTCATCAGAGTGCAGCAGTCAAGGCTCCTGGGAACAGTGGTGTAGATTTTGAAGCAAATTCCCAGGCATGGGCAATATATGGACATGCTGCTAGTACTGTAATTTTCTAGGTAGAATGCTAAAGTTCTTAGATGTTGATACTCTCCTAATATTCATGAAACCAGACTTCTATTCAACCAGGTATGGGCAAACCTGGTTCCCTTCAGAACTGGGCAGTGGTATTTGTGTGGTGCTTCAGCACAGAGCAGCTCGTGCTTCTGCACTCTTTTCTCAGTTGGTTGTTCTTCTGCCCAGGAAAAGAGCAGAGCAGGTGCTCCTGTGCATGAGGGTTCTGTGAGGCTGGCAGTGGGTGAGGGAGAGAGTTGTGCTGGGCCAGGTAGCCTATTCTTCCAGAGGAATGGGAGAAGAAATAGAATTTCCAACTCTCCTACCACCACATTGAACTGGAGGTGCCTCAAAGGCAAGCAGTAGGACTCTGACCCTTGGTGATAACAGCACGGCTGGAAAGATGCGGGTTAGAAATGGGAGAGAAATCTCTGTTTATACCCAAAGCCCCTTGAAATCTTAGTTGCTCTTTGTCCTACATACTTAGTGGGTTTTGTGGTACTGGGTGATATCATGATTCTGTGTCGGGTCAGGTATGAGTATTGTGGAAGCGGTATTACCTACAGTAAACCCTGCTGACAGTCAGGTATTACCCAAGCTTTGCAGCTATGCAGAACAGAACAGATAGGGTGTGTATGGCCAAGAACTCTGGTGGAATTTAAATTGATAGTGTCCTACTTGAGTTTTACAAGATGGCTAAATATAGATACGTACATACATGCAGACAGGGCTTTTATTTCGCATGCCATATAGGTGTAAAGAATACGACTGGAAAGCTTTTGTCTCAGTTCACTGCGCTCCTTCAGTTCTGGACTGAAAGCCAAGAGCAGGCAGCCTTCCCACCTACTTGGAGGGCGTGGAGTAGAGTTTGTGTGTGCTCCTGCTGCGGGGAGAATGAGCTGGTGCCCTGTGCTCGTGTCTGCCCTCTTGCTTTTCCCTGGGCAGTCTAGTGTTCAGCTGAACTACAGAGATGCCTTTTTTTTAAACCAGCCGTTGAAGAGGTAAAAGTAAACAAAAGTATTTTTCATTTGCTGTTGTGAACCGTGGTAGAATTGTTTGAGGCTGGTACTGATAACAGATTTTTAGGTGCCACTGCAACAATGCCTGATCTGTTTTTAATTTGATGTAGGGGATATACCCATGTGAGTGTGCTTGTGGATAAATTAATGGAATCCTTGCAGATAAGCTATTATCTCTTTCAATCATCTCAATTTACCTTGTAGAGACTGAGACTTGATTGTACAAAGGCACTGTGGTTCTCCTGGGAAGTGCCGAGTGGCCCCAACTCTTGTGGAAGATGCTCATCATATCTGCAGAGGTCTGTGCTCTTTAAGATGGGGCACTTCACCAAGATAAAGTTAAGATGAAATTAAAAGGCAAAGGACAGAATTCGCGTTAATATCACTTACGTGATAACATCTAGAGACACAGCCAGCCTGTTGGATCATCATCCTGGGGTTGTTGTGAAGCCTTTCTACACTCTACTGTAGGCAGATCTTACAGTCCAAATACACAACACATAGTAAAGGAAGTACTTTGATTCCAAAATGGAGAACTGAGCAACAAAACGACTTCTGTGAAGGTTTAGCCAGAAGTTTGTGCTAGGACTACAAATTGAACCCAAGAAGGCAGGAAGAGCTCAGGTCTCCAGAGTTACATATTCTTGTTTCTTTCCTTGGCTGCTATGTCCAGTGCACTCAAAAATACTAGAGCCTAAAAATAATTGAAAACACTAATTTAATGAGAATTGCATTTTATAATTTTTCTCAGATAGGCCAAATAATATTGACTAGTTTTGCTTTCGAATTCAGCAATTTCTGCACAATCACACGTTGGTTCTTGTTCAGTCCTGCGACACAGCAGTGTGGTTTCGCTATGAACACTGTAAGGAAAGGCACATCTTTTCTTAACAAGGTGTTTTGCTACTATTTCTTGTGTATGGAAACTCCTCTGTGATTAAAGGTTAAGTTCCTGTTATATTATAAAACTTGCCCATGACTCCTCTTAAAGATCCATTAAGACTGTCTAAGGTCAAAACTGGGAGAATAATTCTGGTGCCAAATAATAGTACGTCTGTAAAATTCAGATGAATTAGATAACAATATTCCTGAAGGAAGGCTGTAGTATCAATGTATAGGTTGTTCAGACTTCCGTCAGGTTTCTGCAGATGTGACTTTACCAAAGCTACTTTTGTGTAGAGCTTATTTTATTTTTTTTTTAGTTGTTCATGGCTTTTATAAACAGTTGCTCTTGTGAAACCTGAATTTGGGGCAGATATGACATGACAGTCAGCAGAAAGAAGCAACTTTTGTTCTCACATGACTTGGTCTAGATTCCTCATGTAAGATGGAGTTTCACAGCCTGTTGTCACCCTCTGTGACTTTTGCTGTCTGCCCTCCAAAACCTTGAAATCAAAATACTTTTTAAAATCCGCTTTTCATTCAAGTACTTCCGCGTTCTGAAGTACTTTGGCTTTTAAAATAACTCTTGTGTTTTGCAATATATGCTTCAGTGTTTTAAAATATCACTGATTTTAGGGCTTTTTTTTTTCTCATTTTTTTTTTCTTTTCCCATGCCTGATGCCACCTGCCAGATGTTTAACTCTGCCTCTGTCTGCCTCCGTAGTAGGGAGCCGGAGGTGCTGGAGGCCAGCAGAGGGAGCAGCGAATAATGTGTTTTTCGCGGCAGGGCCTGACTCTGGTTCAGGCAACCTGAAGTAAGTGAGGGGTTACCTTTGCAGAAATGAATGGAGCTGGGTGGGTGTAAAAGCAGAGTAGGAGAGGGACTGAGTCTCCTCCATGAGTCAACGTGTTAACAGAGTTTCTTCTGTGGCAGGAGTAGCCTGGTTTTAAATTACTATTTGTCAGAAATGGGATTTGATTGTGGTAGGTAGTGCCACAGTGACGGGCCTGTGGTGTATTTAGGTCGAGCATTAGGCAAATATTAGGTCAGATGTCAGATAACTCAGCATCATAGAGTGCGGACAATGATGAGCTTCACATTTCAAGAAGCTGCATGACTCACGGCAAAGAGCTTTGCTGAGCGATTCGACGTGGATCCTGTAGTTTCTGGTTGAGCTAGAGCAGATCTCGTTTTCACGCACTCCTGTCAGTTTTTATTTTTGGCACTTCCTGTAGAATAAAAGAAAAAAATACTTCACCTTTTGTGACAAGGAGGGTGGGTAATTTTCAGTTCTCGTTTGATGTGTTACAGTGCACATCTGCATGCTGACCATGCCGAAGCCTGAGATCACAGAATCAGGGAATGGTCAGGGTCGGAAAGGACCTCCAAAGATCATCTAGCCCAGCCCCCCTGCCAGAGTAGGTCACACAGGAATGTGTCCAGACAGGTTTTGAACGTCTCCAGAGATCATACCTATATATGTATATACATATATATGTACCTATATACATCATGTTTCTGTAACACTTAGAATAAAGTGAAGTTGTACATTATGAATTCAAATCTGGGAGCAGGGATCTTGGAAAGTGTTGGGTTTTTTTCATTTCTGTTTTTTTGGGGAAGAGCTAGATAGGAAATTTCAATGTGTAAGAAAAAGGAAACGGTGTTCCTGGCTATAGGAATCCATAAACCCTTGGACTCTTTTTTCCTATAATTTCTTTAGTGAATCGGGAGCCTTTCATGCAAATGGAGGAGAAATTAATTTTTTTACCAGCTCTAGCTTTTATTTATGCCAGAATAAATACTGATTTCTGCTGGGCCTTCTCTTTGGGCCTCTTATTCAGCCAAGTCCCTGAGTATCGGCCTAAATTTAAGTAGGTGTTTATTCATCAGCTAAGCCTGCAGCTTACAGATGGGTCCATCAGTGCCACTAAATCAAAACAGTAGGCTCCAATTCTCTGCTAATCTTGCCTTCAGATTGTTCACAGCAGGACATAGCACCACAGGCAAGAGCTGCTGCTCTCTGGCACTTACACATCCAGCTATGACTCCAGTTAGAAAAAGTGACTTTCTGTCACCAAGAGAAAACTCCATTGGTGTGGGACCTGCTTGTGAACTAGCCTCTTCCTTTGACACGCATGTTTAACCAGTCTCTATTCCATCTCATCCACCACCTTGAAATACTTCCTACAACTGCTCCAAATCTCTGACCAGATAAATTTACTCTCCTTTTCTTAAATGGCAGTAAGAATACCAGAGACTCTGTCCCTTTCCGCACATGTTCAGTGACGCTGAATCGTGATCTGGAAGCCCTGCAGTGAAATCTCTTTGTCCTATTGCCAGCGCGTGGTAGAGGTGCCAACCTCTGCGTTTAACGTCCTGCCCCACCGTCACGTACTTGCATCACCCGTACAGGACTACACAGCACCAAGGACAATGGAATGTCTCTTTTTTCTTTCAGCCTCTCAGTGTGTAAAATGGAATTTTGTCTACCATGGAGAAGTGCCGAACGGTTAATGAATAATTTTAGAGAGTTTGGGAGGGTTAGGGGAGACCTTTAAACAAGGAGGAACATTTGAGTAAAGTATGCCACTTGCCAAGCGTTTAAAGCGCCAGCACTAAATGTTCTGGCCATCAGCACAAAGCCTTGCAAAACTGGTATGAGAGTGCACCAGCTCTGGTGCAAAACCTGGGCTTATGTGTTACCAGGATGACAATGAAAACCAAGTAATTTGTTACACATCCGTATATACAAATAAAGAGACTTGCCATAGCTGAGTTGTTGAGCTGGCTTTGGCCAGGCTGACTGGGTGGTGTAAGTGTTAGAAAGATAACTCAAATTTTGCACAGTGTAACTCTTCTTCTGTCATTTTGGCCACTGAGGAGCTTGACCTTTGGTACATCACAGCTGCTGGGGCTGCGATAATTTCTTCAAGTCATGCACTGTTTGTGCTGGGTGCTGTTACACGTGGTAAACGGCACATTCCTAGAGCAGTTCAGCTCAGTGAGGGTGAGTGAATGTGTATTTTACCCGAAATGGAATTTTGTGTGTTTTTAGGTATGGAAATAAAACACACTCATTTCTAGAAAAGCAAGTAATATTCTATAAATAGTCCACTCAAGAAAACAAAAACATTGTTTCTGCTGCTTAACTCCACAGTCATGCTGCTAGAATTTACAGGATTAACTTTGTGTAAATAGTTTCTCTTTCATTTGTGGGACCTGGAACAGGTCACTACAAGTATTTTATATGCACGGTTTTACCAAGAGAACTGTGTTGGTTAGCTGAGATTGCTCATATGAATCACCTGGGATTACTCCTGGTTCTTGTGTGGCGGAGCCAGTTTGCATAATTAGGAGAGAGCTGCGTGAAGAAGCCACTGGGCTTTGGAACCTCTCTGGGTTTTGATCAAAAGCCCATTGAAGCCCGACCCCTCTGGCTGTAGTCATCAGGCTGAGGCAGAAGCAGCAACTGAATGAGATAAGGCAGTTTTGGAAACTGTTAAATCTCCATCTTTCTGAGTTCTCTGGGTCTCATCCCTGAGAGTGGGAGCATAGTCTGCCTGCACAGTGACTCGCAGACGCAAGGCTGGTGTAACTTCCTAAGCAATGTGGCCACTTAGAGATGATTTTGCCACCTGTGTGTAGTCTCAGCTGCATTTAGTATATTTGCAAAAATAAGAGTTATGATGTCTTTGGAGCCAGGCCATTTTGAAAAATGTTTTGGCCACTAAAGCAGGGCATTAAACTGAAGGAATGAGTTGTGCTGATGAACTCCTCAGAGCCTCAGTGGTGTGACTGCCGGTCACCTCTCGAAGCTTGGCCTGTGAGGTGTGAGGAAAGCTCAGAGGGCTCGGGCAGCTGAGAGGGCTTGAAATACCTGGGCTGCTTGAGTGGGAGCCTTCTCATGGTGCCACCGCAGTTTCTGTGTTATCCAGCCCATTGTTTTGCTCTTTCCAAAAAAGTGTGTTGGCCCTACATCTGGCTGCTAGGACATGTCTTTGGGAAGAGGTTTTTCAGCATGTGCATCTTAAGCTGCCAATGCCCGACTGTGAATGTCATGTCTCTAGGAGACACATTATTCCTACGGCGGAGTTGAAATGCTGTGGGATTTATCCCCTTACTATGAAGTTAACGTTGATGTTTGCAAGTACCCATCAGGATTATGTATTTCTGAAATAAACAGATTTAAGCTTCAAAAGAGGAGAGTGCGGGTGAGTTGAGGATGGGAAACAATGGCTCCCAAAAGGGGTTTTTTTTTCCTTTAGTTAAACAAG
>NW_009721285.1:83146-88509 GCF_000703405.1 Apaloderma vittatum
CTTGAGTAGGCATGGGGTGCCCCAGCAGTTTCCTCAAGGCTTGTCAGGAGGAAGGGGTGTGGGAAGTCCTGGGGAGGCTCCCGGGGGGATGTTCCCTGGGGAAATGCTGGAACCCCTCAGATTCATTTCCCCCAAGGTGCAAATCTTCAGCTCTTGAGCCAAAAGGGGAGGGGTGGTTGGGGTGCTGTTTGCCCTGAAGGACTCTTCAAGCTAGAGCTGAACCTGAACAGCTTTGCTGGCAAACCTCCTGGCACTTTTCTTAGTAGAGTCGGTACTGACGCCTGAAAAAGAGCAAGCTGCATCGGCAAAAGGTTTTTTGTGAAGGCCAAGAATAGCTTAGATTAAAGTACTGGACACAAGATCCTAGGAAATGGGTTTCCTTTTATCTAATTCACTTGCGTCTATTTTGTACGTTCATGTGAGTAATCCTGGGAGTTTTCTGGTAATCACGTGAAAAAGGTTTATAGGATCAAGTCCTCAGGGCTTAGTCTTGTAAGATGCCAAGCTGTCTAACCCCAGACAAGGAAAGCACCTGAGCTTGGGCTTTAAGAACATGAGTGATGTTTTTGTAATTAATGGGACTTGTCACATGCTTAAAATGAAATCCACATGTAAAGTACCAGGTTGGACTAAACTTGGAGATTTGGTACTCAGCATCGTGCAAGATGGAGCCCTATAAAGTTAGTGGGCTACTAGATCAACTGTAAGGTAGAGCCTGTGCACTATTTTATAGAAGAAAGTGTTAACAAAAAATACCAAAGAGATTATGGAGTATCATTACATTCAAAGTAAGATTTTTTAAAAACTCAATTTTGTTTTTCTCCTGACACATAGCGAATTAAATTGTTTTGAAGTATGAAATATTATGAAATTTATAGCAGATGATATTTTTCTTGTGCGTAATATAAAGGAATGAGCAATAAATGTTAATATAAAGTCCAGTTTGAAATCTTACAAGCCAAGCTTTACAGATTTGCTGAGAGTAGAACGGAGAGTGCAATTGCTTCACCTCCCACATCCCTGCAGCTCCACCACCTTCCTTGGAGGAAGCCTTCAATCTGTCATTCCCATTCTCTAGAGTAAACATTTTACAGCCTTGTCATCATCTTGTACCTGAGAAGTACTAAGTATGTTTTACTAGATTACAGTTCTTTTCAATATTCCCTGCATTTTGTGTTTGGTTGCCTAATAGTTTATTTACAGGTATTTTCTGCTTCAGGATTCTGACACCATTGGTGTGTGCTGTGGCGTCTATTCCCAGTAATGAACTCCTTAGGGGAAGGCAGGTTAGTGCAGGGTGCCTTTGGAGGGGAATTAAAGATGGAATAGATGGATATGGCTTCTCTGTGCAGTGTCTTCCAGACCGGCAATCTGACTTAGGCTGCACTGAGAGCATAGTTCTCCTTAAACAAACAAGGTGATTTAGGGCCAGGACCTTAGTTATTGGAGGTAGGTGCAGTTAAAGACTACGGCAAGCAGCAATTTCCATCAGCTAAAGCCGTGGTTCTTGATGTAGGAGAAAGGATGAAAACTGTACTCCCTCAAGAGATGGAAAGGATGCACTTCTGAATGCACGTGGTTGCCCTTGAGAACTATGGGGTTGATGTCATAGGAACACATACGGTCATGATTAATACACTATGCATGTCCTACAGAGCTGTAGTGAAAATCCTCTCGCTTTTGGCCTAAAATAAACAGCATCGCATGGCGGGAACAAAAGACAAATTTTCAAAGCTGGCTCAGACGGAGCGCTAAGACTGCATTTAAACACTTTAAACAAGTGACTCATTTCTTTGTGTTTTTGAGAGATGGTGAATGCTTTTTTATCTTCTCATGATTTCCTTGGTGCAATGCCTGTGAATGACACAGTTATGGGTACATGCTACTCTGACAAAGTGAGGTTCATAGTTATAGGAATTTGTGGAGTGAGGCTGTATTTGTAAATGATGCGATGGGTACATCTGCCACGTAACGCTCATTGCCCAAGTGAGGTAGCAGCACGGCAGGAGACCTGGAAACACAGAGGCTGTATCTGTGAGTGATGCTACAGACCAGGAAAGTGTCAGCAAACAAAGACACTATTAACTAAATGGAAAAGAGTCAGGATTAAGCACTTTGTGCCTCCAAAACTGCTATACCAGGGTTAGCACTATAAATATACTTACAGTATATTCTTCCAGAGAGCTTTCTGTTAATATGTGAATGGGCAAAAAAAAATAAATAGCTAACCGCTTTCTGCTAAAGATGATGCCCCAAGTACATCTGAACTCTCAGCAAGTGCTACAGATGGAACCAGAGTGCATCCAACTTCTTTGGTTTGCCTTTCAATCTTGAATCTTAATTAGTTCCCTACTGCTTTAGTACATGCACAACATTTTAATAGTCATAAATACTTACTCCAATCCACGTTGCTATTTCCACAGTTCACTCTTTCGTACTAACAGCAATTCTCAGCCCACCACATTTAGGAATAGCATAAAGAAAACTCAATAGCCAAGTGTGTAGCTGTAGATTGATGAGGTTGTCACACCATTCTCTTCACCGTTTTCTTCTGACCTGCACTGCGCTCTAATAGATGGATGATTGCTGGGGGAGAGAGAGAGTTACCAAATCCCACAGCCAGATGTTCAGGGATGGACAGAGCGACCTTCTCGAGGAACCCAGAGGACTGTAACCGTGTCCTTCTGAGGGAGAAGGACACTCAGGTGCCTGCGGCTGCCTGTGTTTATCTCTCTTTTCAAAAGGAGCACAAATGGGCTCAGCATGGCTCCAAGGATGGATGTTTCACAGTGCGTCGCGGGAAATGACCAGTCATCCGTCTCTTCGCTGTGGAGTCTGCCTGCAGCCATCAATCTTGTAGCCCAGCACAGCAGCTCCTTTGGCTTAGTTTGGCTCAATGTTAGATGAACAAAGGGAAATGAAAGCTGAACAGGGGGAAAGGGGAGAAGAGCAACTATTCTCTATTTCACTTTGTTTTCCCCTTGCATGGATATCTCTCCCTCTTCCCCATTATCATCTATTTTCGCTGTGATTTGTAAGGGGTGGAAAGGGCCCAGAGTGTATGTTTTCAGTATCGGGGAGTTTACAGCATCACTCCCTTAGTAGACAGGAGAAAGAAGAGAGATGTTGAAGAGGCAGAGTACAAAGCTTGGTGCTCCTATTATTTCAGACTTTCCTGTGTCGGTTTTCGGAACAAGCCTTGCATAGTTCAGCTGCAATAGTCAAGAAGGAACATATTGGCTTTCCTCCACCTTGCAGTTTTTCTCCTGTGTTCTTTCTGATTCCTTCCTCAGTGCCGCATTAGTGTTTTCAGGTGTACTTCATCTCTCCATTCCTCTTCTATTCAAAAAACAATCAAGAGAGCCACATGATGGGGCTTTCTGGAGAAAGGTACACACTGATACGCAGAGCCATGATGGCATCTCCTATCAGCAATCACTACCTCACTTGAGTCAAGCCCACTTGATGCAACAGTGCTGGGGCTGTGCAGGCTTTGCACGAGCTGCCTGAGCTCGTCCAGCACCCATGACTCCTACTCTGAAACTGGAGGTCACACCAATGTCTTCGCTGCAGTTGATATGCAGCCTTTCAGGATGAATAAACATTCAGGTAGGTCTGCTTGTACACTTAGCACTGAACTCAGATGGGCCATTTTTTGCCTGAGATCCTCAGATTTGATGTACTTTGAGCCAGGCTGGAAGGAAAGGAGATGTGTGAAGTCACTGCCTGCTGGACACCCACAGCTGGAGTCTGCTTTTTTCCACTGTGAGATGTCATGTGGTTCTTTATTCTATTTTCCTCTAAAATTTTTGCATGTGATTGCATTTACTTTTTAATTTTCCGGGTTGACCTTAATGATCTAAGCGTCGAATCTGAGAGAGCCAGGCTCTCCTGCAAAACTGTGGCAGGAGATTTCTCTCTCCCACTTTTTACTGTAGGCAAAGAACTGAGATCTCCCAGGCATACACAGAGCTTATTAGGAGATTCAAGGCCCAACTAAGCACTGAGATGGAGCAAGTGAGCTCTATAAAGGCAGATATTGGACACAGAGATGTCTGAGGAACCTTTACCTGCTTTCAACCCAAATGTGCCATCTGGAGTGAATAGACTTATGCCAAGATGGGGAAAAATTATCATGGGTTTAAAGTGCTGCTTTGCAGTTTGCACTGAGGTTCTTTTTTTTCTTTTTACCATAAACCTAAAGCACAAACCCTCAAGGAAAACATTTGTTTAGTGAAAACCAGTTTCTCCTCCCCCACACCTTGCATAAGCAGGCTTTACAAGTGGGCACAGGACCTTTCTGAGTGAGGATATTCAGGGAGCTCTTCCATATTTTCTTTATGAAACAGATAGCGTCCTTTTCCAACCTGTGCATTGCGATTCTGCCCCTTGTGAATCAACGGTCATATTTTCTGCCGCTACCCATTTTGCCTCCCTGCAAAATTTGAAAAAGACAAATCTTGTTGGTGTTGTCATGAGACAGCCTACCCCAGATGGCACATCTGTGTCTCGGGATGCCCTCTGGCTGGGCTGTTGGCAGGCGTTCCCGTGGCTTTGAAGGTCACCTTGTTTACACCTTGCCTTTCCCCCCCCTCCCTATTCAGAGTCTTGCTGAGCCTGCAGGCTGGGCTTCACCATCTGCATTTTCTCTGGTGCCATTAATCTTCCTGTTTACCATTCTGTTATTAATTCTAGAGTTCACCTTTTTGTCTAAACGCTTTATAGGCCTCTTGGAATTTCTTGCCTTTTTGTGGCAAGAGATCTGAGCATCTCGGTAGACAATTTGCTTTGTTCTTTCTCAGTTCTGAAAGGATACCTGCTAGCATCTCATGCCATTTTTTTTATTACAAGTCTTCCTTCTTATAATAACAATTTTCAATTATATAGTTTCATCTGTCAGGTGCGCCTTACCGTATGAGTAAATGTTATCCTGATTCCTTAGAATTTGTGAATTGGCCACTGAAATCTGCTATCTGTTGTAATAGTCTTGCTTTTTTCAGTGTTATTTCTTGGCTAGAAAGAAAAACTCATTTAAACCTGGCTTTGTGAGAACCTGTAAGAACACCTTGCATTTTTGGTGCATTTTATTTGAATGCCTGAACGCCTATGAATATTAAACAAACCCTACCAAACCCCAGAGGATAAATGGAGACTATCTTCATTTGACAGATGATGGAAAAGCAGAGGGGACCTTTGTTTGAATTTGGCTTGAGATCACATGTGAGACAGCAGCGATGCCAAGGGCAGCATCTAGGGCGATTGTTCCCCGTCGCATCCTAAAATCGGGGCCACTTTGCTGTGGCCTTTCTGTTCTTTTCTGTTCTGTGGTTTATGCAGGCTTGGTATTTATATATATTTATATA
>NW_009721286.1:0-56847 GCF_000703405.1 Apaloderma vittatum
TTTCCAGCCTCAACAATCCTGTGATTCTGTGGGTTCCCAAGACAGCCAAATCCTACCCACAGTGGGCCACAGCTGCAGGACCTCACAGTGCTGCCTCCTCAAAGCATTTATTTCCTTGAATGTTTCACAGGTGGGCTCTTGGGAAACGGAAGCAGAGTTTCAGTATTGGCATGGAAAGAAGTATTTCTCTCTGGACGTGACAGCTGGTCATGGGGAGAAAGGCAAAGCAGCTGGAAGCCAGATCAGGAGAGGTTTATAGGGCTGCTGGGGTACCCGAGCAGTGCAGGTGGCAGTATCTCAGCATGCGCTCACATGAGCAGAGAGGACAGCAAAATTCCCATGAACGTGTGTGCTGGGGAGGGAGAGGGTTTTGCCACGCTCCAGGTCAGAGGCAGCACAGACAGGAGGGCTGGGGCAGTGTGGTGGCCAGCGGTCATACCCGGCGGTCACTCAACCCCGATCCATAATTTGCACATGGACATCATTCCTCGTGTCAAGTAAACACGGAGCAAGACACAGACAGAAGTACCCTGACAGCTGGCTGCAACGTCCTCAGAAAGTGTCAAGCAAAGGAAAAACACTTCTACTAGAAATCTTCCAATATTGTGCCACTGACACCAACACAAACAGAAACATATCCATTCCAGTGAACCTTTCATTGGGAATGACTTAGATAATTTCTTCCACTCCATATTTTTGATGTCTATATATAAAATTCCTTACCAGTAAAGATGACTATATGGAGTCCTTGCTCTTGACCTCCCACTCAGGCTGTCCCCATTACAGCTGAATCCCATGGTTCACAACAAGAGATGAATGCAGCTCTTCCTCCAAATGTCCCCAGAAGAGAACTGCCCCAGAGAAGCTGGTTTTTACTTCTCCTCTTTGCCTTCCTAAGTAAAACAAACTCCTGCATCTACAGCTATGAGGAAGAGGTGGAGCAGGACAGTTCATGTGGGTGAGCTGCAATGATGAGAGAACCAAAAACAAACTCCAGCAGTGTATTCCATGGGGGGAACAGTCCACAGGCATGAAGCCTACAGGGTGGGGGGTGTTTAGCCAGACTCAAGCCTTCACAACTTCTAACTTACTCTAATTTCATTAGAGGTAAATTTAAAAGTGCTTCCCCAGTTGCCAAACAAATCTTCTACTTCAGTTTCATTAAAAAAAAAAACCACACCAAAAATCCTTCTAATTAAGGATGGATCTATAAATCAAAATGAAAAAAAAGCAGTAAAATTTCAAGATGGATAGATGTATAGAATAGTTATATAATTAAAAGTTAAAATAAGGTAGTAAAATTTTGAAGAACATGCATGCTCAAAAGAAAGTACTCTAGCCCTGAAAAAAATTACCAATTTGTCTTTGCCTCTTTTTCAGATCTGTTTGGCAAAGAAGATCTTTCACAGACTCCTCTTATGGAGATCCAACTCCATGTTCTCGCTCCAGGACTGCTGCCGGTTCACGTTTGATGGCTAAATCCACATCTGTCTCCAAAGAAGACTTTTCTGAACAGGGAATTGTGCTGTCATACCAGGCTCCGGTGCTCTTTGAAACGACTCAAGCTCTGAGAAACAACCTCTCTCAACTCACTTTCTCAACTGACTCAAGGCATCTCCTGCATGTTGTTTCTACAGTGGTAACCCCGGCTTGAACAAAGGCTGTAACAGGTAGTTAAAGTGAAGTCAGCATCCAAAAAGAGGAAACATTTTTTACCTACTTATACACTTCTTTTTCCTTACATCCACACTTGCAACCAGAATTCGGGGTATTTTTCTACGGGTCCATGACTCACATCCAGACACTACTCAAGGCCAATAGATAGGACATTGCATTTTTTTTTTTTAATGTACAGCATTATGTAACCTCAGCTGCATTTTACTGAGTCACCTTGGAAGTGCAGGTTGCTCTGGAGACCATGGAAATACAGGGGGTCTCTGAGTGCACCTTGTACCTCTCTTTGTTTTAATTCACCAATCAAGTAATGATGTTTCTGTAATTATTTTAAAAGTCCTGATCTCACTTGGTGCATGCTGTGCACTGCTGTGTAAGCGGTGGGATTTGAATAATTATACTGTCCTAGAAAATACTGAGAAGTAATCCCAAGTTACCAGCAGAAGCTGAGTAATGCAGTAAGAAATAAGGTGACAACAAGGTTGTACAAGCATGAAACACAGAACAGTTCCCTATCACCACTTATCACTATAAAACAAACAACATTGCTTCTCTCTCTCCTCTCTGAGTATCACACTCAGCAGCACTGCATTAAAAATTGTCTCTACCCAAAGGAGACAAGTAACCACTTTGCTCTGCCACTTCTTCTGTGCACCGGAGTTAATCTAGATTTGCACACAGGTACCAGAAGGCAGAATCTGGCCAAATCACTTTAAAAAGACTGAACTGCTTGAGATATTAAGACCTGAGAGCCCACCTCTTAATACGCCATTGCTCTAATTTCTCTTCTTAAAGCATTTGCACCAGTAATCAGAGGTGATCACTGAGCTCCATCCTGCACCTTTAATTAAAGTCTGTGTCTGAAAGCCCTGTCTAGAGAGACTAATCCCTCCCTATTCAGCTGCCAGATTTGCGAAGCAGGGCAAGGAGGCAGATGCCCATTTGGGGAGGTGGACAGGGCCCAGCTTGGCATCCCAAACTGTCACAAAGCACCTACTAATACCAAAGTCAACTACTTCAAAAAGCACCTAATACCAAAGTCAACTACTTCAAATGCAGATTGTCAACAGCCAATAAAGAAGTGGGGCAGAGAAGCATAAGCAGGGAAAAGCCATGAATGCGGATATGAAAATTAACCATTTAAGGGTAGTTACATACTATTTTTTTGTTCACTGCTACCAGCGTGGGCTCAGGTCCTGTCAGCCCTTGCCTGGAGCAGGTGCTTCTGTTAGAGCAGATGCAGAGAGACCTGCAGAGGTGGCAAAGAAGAAAACTGTGAGCTCTAGGAAGTCATCCTTACAACAACTCAAAGGAGATCGGAAAGAGAGGAGAACTGGCACACCAACAGCGGCTGATGTCTGCTCTATGTTTGTACATGGGTCTCAGCAGGCTGCTGACCTGCAAGAAGATAGCAGCAGCAGAGCAGCGGAGTCTCTGCAGAAAAGGATTTGTGGTCCCAGGGCATATGTTTGTGGAGAATTTACTGTGTGGGCTTAGGGGCTGCTCAGACTGACTGAGCTGCAGCTCCCACCGAGCACAATGCACAGAAGGGGACACAAGCATCCCAAACTCTCCGAACTCACAGTCAAGCAGCAAACATGAGATAAAAGACAGGAGACAAGAGAGAAGTAAATGACCGTGACTGGTAACTTCATGGCGAAGAGCCAAACCTCAGGTCTGAGGTGGGATGTGACGCTGCCTTCTGGGAGCTAGGACGGGATTCATACAATAAACATACGGAGGGAAGATCACCTCAGGAATACAGGGGAATTTTCTGAGTCAGTATTTTCAAGTGAAAACTAGGGAGATGAGCAGCGGGCAAGTCAACACTTAATAGAAATGTGAGACTAGAAAAGCAAAGGGAAGCCCTCCCTGAGGCCACTCTGGTACCCACTGCAGGTCAGCAGAGACCCTGCGCAGCAGCCA
This sequence comes from Apaloderma vittatum, assembly GCF_000703405.1. NCBI lineage: Eukaryota > Metazoa > Chordata > Aves > Trogoniformes > Trogonidae > Apaloderma > Apaloderma vittatum. The sequence continues at coordinate 3,601 of NW_009721286.1, forward strand.
AAGGATGCAGGAGTGCCGCAGAAACGGACCTGCATTGGCAGAGCTCACGGGTGTTTTCTGCGATGAAAGGTTAGTACTAAGATTAAACAGTCTTAAGCAAAGAGGGTGCTAACCTCCCTGTGTTCACAGCTGACAATTCAGAAGAGCTTCAAGATAAGTGGAAAAAAACAGGGGATGAACTTGGCTCAGAGGTCTCATCACTGGCTCCAGCATACAGTATGTAAGAAAAGAGAAATTAATTATTTTTCTTCCTAAACTCTCATTCTCACTTCTCAACTGTATCCTGCAATACATGTTACAAGAAGCTAAGCCAGACATTGTACGCTGATGGCTGGTGTTTGCCTCCGTTGCTGACAGCCCTGCAAGTATGTAAACATCTTCCTAACTCAGACACACCTCCCAGGTCTGTGTAATCTGAGTTTTCTACAAGCCTGGGGGAATGGCTGAATATGTGACTGCAAATGCAACTTTCTGAAGGTACTTTTTATGGCTTAAAGAAACCCTCAGAAGTCAAAATACTTAGAGTGAAATATAAGCGCTTGGTGACAGCTACATTAATGTGCACACACATGATGTAGAGGGTATGAGAAAGAAATGAGCCATGGTAAAAATGTTAATAAATGATGCAATTTGTGACCTAGGCAACATCACTAAACAGAGAACAATTGTTGGGCTTGCAGGGGAGAGAAAGAATAGAGATAGAGGTGGAGAGGTAGGTGATGTAATGCTAGATGTCACTCACAAAACATCATACAATAATGCAGAAGAATTAGGAGGTGAAACATTATGGAAGTGAATAAATGGGATGAAGCCTAAAGCAACTATAAGAGGAAAATGAAGTTGGGTATCAGGAAATGGGTTTCAGGAAGAGATCACAGTAGAACATAAACTTGCTTGGTTTGTCATACAAGGCATAGAGGTAGAGAATTTTAACACTGCTTTCACACATAGTAACAAAAATATCTTTATTTTCTACTAACAGAGCTAGAGAGCAGTTCTGTGATACAGAAATGCAGAATTTAATTACAGAATTAAATTACAGGATTTCATTAGAGAATTTAATTACAAGAAAGGAGACTTGAGAGGTCTTACCAATTAAAGCAAGAACTAGCTCGTGATGCAACAACATGGTAGTTTAGTGCGAGTAACAAACATAGCAACCAGCATATTTAAAAATTATTTGCCAAATGCAATGAGAAAATCTTTAATTCTAGTGATGCTACTGTCTGCAGAATTCAGGCCTGACACGAGCTATTTTAACTCAACACAAACCTCACTGGTTGCACTTTTCTTATGTAGGCTAGTTACTGATTTTAATGATACATGACAAAAGGTGAACATCTTTAGAGTGCTTTTATTTGAATCACAGGACTAACTTCCAGTCCACCTGGACCCAAGAGGTGACCACAGCAAGTTGAGTTTGCAGCTGCTGCACAAGCCAGTCTAACTGGGAGCATCGTGCCTCCTTACATTGACTGTCACCTCCTCTAGTTTAATTTCCCTCTCCCTCGTTGCCATGCAGCACGGCTCTCGGCACTTCGTGAACTCATCTGCAGAACGAACGTTTAACATTTCAAGCCAGGACTCCTCGCCAAGAGCGGGTTTCCAGCCAGCCCAGGAATGCTCTGCCTCTGGCAGCTCCCCCCGCGTGCTGTGCAGCCCCCCCGAGTACCCGTTTGTTCAGCTCAATTAACCTGCCCCTCGTCAGTGTGTCTTGGGAAGGGACAAGCTTTCCCTTCCAGTGAATGACGGAGGTTGAAGCTCTTGTATTTATTATACTCTGGGTGGTTTCTGAAGGATGTATGCCTGTGTTTAGGCTGGTGACACTGTGACAAGCACGAAATGACGTTTGGGGATTTCAGAAGTAGGAAATCGTTGGTTACTCTTCTTGATGGCCATTACAAAAAAGATACTACGTGGTTCACGTAAATGAATCCAGAAACACCACACTTCTTACTTAATCTATTTGATATACTGATAAAGGTGAAATAGATTATTTTTTAATAACTTAATATTTACACAATTTACACTGGTTCTGAATCCTCTCTAAGGTCACCTCTTAACCCACATTCAGATTTTATCAGTAAAGGGTCTCTTAAAATGATGCCCAGTAAAGAGCAACACAACATTTTGCTATTCCTCAAGCAGCTACACCCCCCAGTCAGTAGAGCAAAGACATGGTCTTTTACCTTAAAACAAATCCCCACCACCCAAAAGACTCCCGCAGGCACCTCATGCTCAGCAATACGCCATGCTGCGACCCTCCCGCTGAGCCACGGCAGCTCTGTCTTCATCTATAGTCCTCAGCCATGAGAAACCTTCTGCCATCCTCCTCTCTACCTGACAAGCTCAGGAGCCTGTTCTTCTTGACACGACTGGCCCGGAGGAAAACAAAAGACAAATATTGGCTTACTGACTGGAAATGTTTAAGTGTACTCCTCCTCCTCGCAGAGCTAAGAGTGAGGAACTGAAAGGTGATGTGCGTGAGAGTCCCTTTGATAAGAGGCCAAGAACTGACACCAACAAGATAATCAGGGCTTCAAACCAGGCGTGCACATCTGGGACAACTATCTCCAGCTTCTATCTGACAAGAGAATAATCCTATTAATATGGGTCTTTGACACCAGGTTGAGTGCTGTGGCAAGACAAAGATTAAATGAGTTTAACCCGGCTTCCCTCTGGCTTTTATCAGTCTCAAAAGACTCAAGCATCGCAGGGAGGGGGGATTTCGCACCAAGGGGTTTTCTCCTTGATAGGTTCAATCCCAGCTTGGTCATTCCAGGACTTTCTGCACTAAAATTCCAACTATAGGAATTTTGGGGGGAATGAAGGCAGTCTCTCAGACATGACTGTGGGACTTCACAGGGACCATCCAAAAAGCCAAGCCCTGCAAGCTGATCCCTAGCTGCCCCTCAGGAGGGAGTGCAGGGCTGTCCCCACATCGCGCATGGTAGGACCATCCTTGGCACCCTGTGTGGCACAGGGTACCACTCCCGGGTGAAGATGCTGCTGAGCGCACGACACGCCGCCTCTTGTCCAGCGTTATCTCCAGCAACAGGAGCATCTGCCTGGGCCTCGCACCAGGATCCTGCGCGGTGAGCTCTGCAGGAGCACCGGGTCATCCAACACACCGACATCTGTCCCAGTTTGTACCGGGAGACGGCCTCTGGAGCGCAGATTGGCTCGGTCAGGAAATGCACTAACCCCGAAAGAATGAGAGACTCAGCTCCTGCAGCTGATGTCAGCTGCTCCTCCTGACTTCTCCTGCCTCAGGTGAGTTGATTCATGCGTTTCATAGCCATGAAGCATGAAAGATGCTATTGTTCCTCGAAGTTCCCCACAGGATGCAGTTTCCACCCTGTTTGGCCCTGTCCTTGCCTCCTTACCAGTGGGGCCAAACCACAGCTTTGCAACTCAACACTGCCAGCTTTAGAGAAGCTCACTTCCAGATCATTCCTTATCTAACCCTTATTTTCTTTCTCCTGAATCCAACTAACGACACATTTGAACACATGAAGATCATGGGAGAAAAACTGAACACAGACAAGGCTTCCGCTCAGCCCCAGGTCTTTCAACTCTTTTCATGAACTGGTTTTCACTGCTTCCCCCGCCTTCATTTTTTCTCACCAGTCTGATGTGGGTAATGAAGAGAGAATATGCATTTTGCCTCCAGCAACAGTTTTTTCAGTTCAGATCAGCTTCCTCTAACTGGAGTAGTAGATAATTCTGGTACAAGAATGGGATGTAACCCACAGCAAACTGAAATAACAAAAACCTGATGGCTATTTTACTGGCTGCGAGTCTACCCTGACCCTTTCTTGCCTGCAGCGGTTATGGGGCTTTGACATACTCCTGCTTTCCAAAGAGCAAGACTATACATGCACCTACAGCTGTTCCAGAGGTTGATTTGAGGCTGAGGTGCACAAAAATCTGTGCTGCTGGAGACAGCCGAAGTCCTCCATGCTGATGTGGTGAAGGTGAGGGTCCCACAGGACACCTGGCAGCCACATGCAAAGGCTCTAATCACAGACAGGCACTGCAGCCTCGCAGGGGAAAAAAGTCAGCATCCAGGTGAAACCGATTAAAACCAGCCCAGCCATTAACAACCCACAGGTTTCAGTACAAGAAAATCAACTGCTGCACCTCTTGAGGTACAGCACATGTATATACACGAAAATACTAAAAAGGAGCTTCAAAAGATATGGTGAGGAGAGAGGAGGAGCTGGGGAGGCTGAGCTCTGCCCAGAAAAGGAGCCTAAAGCAGTTTTTGTCTCGTTGTTTTTGCCAGTTGCCTTTCATAAACAATATTTGGGAGAAAAAGCCTCCATAAATGTCAACAAAGGCAGTTTATTACATGATCCATGACCTATTTATAAACTGACTCAATTTCTTAATTATATTTGCCTTTAGATGGTGAGAACCATACAAAAAATTGGTATCTTTTGTGGAGCTCTAAGTGAGCAAATTACCAGCTTCCGGAGGAGCCTTCCTAACACCCTAGCGACTTCTGGCACAAGCTCACTCAAGGAGGAATACGAAAAAGGAACGCATTTGTGAGAAAGAATGTACATCATCTGTTACACCCATATTGCTCCAAACCAGAGCAAACAGCAGAGCTCAGGTAAAGCTCAGACACACAGGCCATGCCTTCCTATGGCACAGAAGAGAGAGAAAATTCAGCTGATTAACTTGTATAGACTAGTGTTGAGAAGGTTTTAGCAACATTTTAAAAAATGCTGGGAGAAGCATATTGGTATGTCTCCACTCGACTAACACAGGTTAGCTCAGGGGTCGGCAGCCATTCACGCCTGGCACCCAGGGGATGATGTTCCTCCTCGCATCAGAGACTACCTTTGCCAAGAGAAACCATCCAAGTTCTTGGAGAAGCTGCTTCTGCAAGGGGTAACACGCTGCAGACCCAGCTATCTATAGTATTTAGGTCTGAGCAAGCCAGTGGCACCCTACTCCTGCTAAATTTTATTGATCCTTACTCTATGCTTCTTATTCTGCATTTTATTCAGTGCATTTCAAGAGTTATTTTATAGGACACAAAGAAATAGCAGAGCTGAACCGTAAAATGTTGGTGACCAAAAGACTTCTTAAAAACAACATCAAATTAAAAATTAAAAAATATTTGTGAGCTGAACTTTTGGCACCGAATTGAAGTTTACCTTGCAAATTTAAGACTAATAAACAGAGTATAATAATCCTTTCACAGAACACAGCAATTAGGCAACGCAAACAATAAAATGACATACCGAATGTATGTTAACTGAAGATGGGAACAGCAGTGTAACATCCTTTCCTGTATAATGGTCATTTCATTTGCCACCCCAGCTTATTTGGCCGATCATCATAATTCTACCACTTACAACAGCACGTAAAAAAGGATTTTAAAAAAAAAAAGAAAATTAAACTACTTGCAGATTTTTCATCTAGTCTGGAGTACATAATTATTATTAGGAGGTGCCGCCCATTCCTACACTGCCGCTCACTCCTTGCCTCCAGCGCTGCCAGCCTGGTCTGCTCAGCTCCTTTACACTTCAGCACTAAACTTCCATTACATGTCCCACGTACAAGCGTCCCTGGGCAGAGCACAGGGCTCCTTCCTCACTCCCCATCGCCTGTCCCTTGCCATATCGCTCCACTTCTGGAGCCATTGCACCACTTCTGGCCCACTGAGCTCCACCTCAGCTCACTCCTGCCAGAGACCCCCAACGGCCACGTTTTTTGGGCCACCTGCCTTCTCTAAGCACCAAAATTGAAACTGTTAAACTGAAAACAGTCTAAAGTTTCCAAAGTGCACCAAGGGTCTCTCTGTGCTGTTTTCCAGACCACTGTTTCAGAAACAGGAGCCAATGAAAATGTAAACAGCCTTGTGTTCTGCAAACAAAGCCTCTACTGCAGATCTTTTGCAGTGCATGGAAGGAGACAACAAAGCGTTCCTCGGCTCTGCATGGAGACAGATTTTGCTTGAGGTGAGGAAGATCTACAGCTGCAGGTGGCGTAAAACATGGCATCTACCATGTTTGCCAAGCGTCATTTTGAAGAACAGGAGGCAGACAGGAAGCTGGTGGTATTGACAGATATAAAAGCAGCTGGAAACATCATTACAAGGTATTGTATCCTACTGCACAATTTCACAAATGCTGGAGACCAGTATCATCTTATGTTCCTTCTCCATTCAATTTACAGTTGAATTTATAGTTCTAGATCGCCTCAAGTAGATTTTTTATTCCTAGAAAGATCTATGCGCACTAAAAACGTCCATTAAAAAACTGAGGATGAAAGGTTTACAAGACTTTTTTTTTTTTTTTAATGTGCCGAAAAACCCACTTGCTGCATTCGAACCTTTCAGCATTTTAAAGGGTCTTGTTGCAACCTGTTTGTGGTTCACTGCCTGTTGGTTGGGAAGCAGTAGCTAACACGTACAGCATACGACTGGTGACTAACTAGCACGGGAACGGGTTATCTTCAGGGCACGAATGAGGTACAGCCAAGGATCAACCTTCAGAACTTAAGTCTCCCATTATCTCTCTATGCTGAAGAGCTCTTAGAGGAGTTGAACAGCATCAGCCTCTTCTCAAGCCTTTCAGAAGATTTTAGAAATGCATTGCTTTGGGAGGTGCAGGCGCAGACTGTTCCCCCCAAAGCATTTCTCTCTCTCCTTCCTGCTCAGCTCTCCAGAGCTCACGGCATGACAAGAGACGTATTTGCAGATGCAGAGAGAAGAAAAGCCAGAATCTACATTTCCATCATGAAAAGGATATTTTTAGCCCCTCTCCCTTTTTCTTCTCTGCTCTATAGGTGGCAAACGTCCTTTCCAGTAAAGCCTTTGTTTGTAAAAGGTGGAGACGTTTGTTTTTACAGTCCTGACACAGACTATTTAAAAAACACAGCTTTCTTGCCTTATGTCGTGTAAATAGAGAGAAACGATTCGTCTATCACTACTTGACTTCAACTGTTAACAAGTAACCCACTCCTTCATGAAGCCTTTTGTGAAGAAAAGGATAAAAAAATATTACTATCCAAACAACCACCTGATTACTATTTGAGCTGTGCTGTTCTGCTAAGCTCATGTTCACACACCTGAGAGGCCTCACAGAGAGCTAATGAGACCAGGAGATTTTTTTTTAGACAGGTAACACCCCACACTGGCTACAGAAAGTGTCTATCTCTGAAAGGAGAAAGCAGACAGGCGCTGGCAGTGGCTCTGCTGATGTCCTTGCAGCTGCACTGGGCTGGATCGCACCTTCTTCCGTAGTGAAATCCCTTTACATAGTCTGTAAACCTACTGTGGTCAGAACAGACACGGATTTTTCTAAGTGTGTGTATAATGATTAAAAAAACACTGAAATTCTGTTACAGAAATTCAGTAATGCTGCTAGAGTATGTGGTACTGGGCCAGTACTATTTGCTGCCCTAAAGGGGGATTGAGCAGGAGCTCTCCCTCCAGCCACAGGTGCAGAAGTGACCCCAGTGCCACCCAACACCTAACATTTGTCACCACATGCCATTAAATAATGTAAATTTACTTAAAAGCAGAGCTGAGAGATCTGTCTAAATCTGCAGGGAAAGGAGAGTTTTATGAATGAAAGACTCACACCACCAAAACTCACTCAAATCTGGTTGAAGAGAAGCTGGTCGGTCTGTAGCAAGGCAAAAGACAAAAATTCTCTTTTTATCTGGGTATTTGAAGTCTGGAAGAAGCTAAAACAGCACTTTCCTCGCACCCAAAAATGCCAACACAAAGTAATTCCATCGATTTTGCTGAGGTTTACACAACTGTTATTAAAGAGTTTTCAGCAGTAAAGCTAACTTAACTCTTGTGAGTCTCAATCAAATTCTACGACTCTATGAATCTGTTCAAATGCTGAAACAGTAATTCATGTGCCCTGGGAAGATGAGAACGCTCTGGAACACCTGTCCCAGCAAGACTCATCCCGCTTTTACAGTTCTGACTGAGATTTGCATGTGGGCTAGCCTACCCGGTCTGGCCCCCCGCGAAGGCTGCACCCCCCCCGGCTCCCAGCCCTCAGCAGGCTGCAGCACTGCCAAATTCAGGTTTCATCGTCCCCACGCAGCGCTCATTCCTTTTGGCAATTCTCATTCTGCTTGAAACGTATGTAGAATAAAATATATTAAAAGAAGGGGAAAAACCTAGGTGTAAAGTGCCTCTGATATTACCATTAACCAGGTTTATCTACCGTATCCTTCTTTTCCTGGTCCAACCACACAGGGAAAATGGATGAACGTGCTCATCAAGTTTGAAATCAAGTTTACGATTTTTCAGAATTATGCAAGTACATAATATGGAAGATTGCCATGCTAAGGTCACCTGGGACCGAATTTACTATGTTGCTATAAAGTGTCTACGGATTATTTATTTAGCTCTACATATGGTCCCAAAATAGACACCTCTACATCAGCTTCAGAAAAAACGCCAAAGCAAATTTAGAGATGCAGCTGATGGGGCATCCTCTGACTCCTGCAGCCTCTGCGCTCTCCAGCAGCAACAACTTTTCCCAGGGAAAAAATAAAAGGATAGTTCCGTCTTTTTATTTTTCCTTCCTTGCAGAGACTCAATAATAGCATTTTCAATTGCTGCCAAAATACAGAGTTCTGTGATCTGGACTGGTCTCCGTGAGTTTGGGGTTGAGTGCTGCCAGGCATATTCCGTAGGCGGCACTGAATAAAGGCCACTGAATAATAATTAATTGTTTTATTAAAAAACGTGCATAATCTGTTTCATATTTAATTATCCAATAACTAACTGCAAAACAACTGGCAGACCAATTATTTTCCATTATTTTGATACTCCAGAAACCCCCGGGGGAAAAAAAAAAAAGACAGTGAACTAAAAATTGATTAGCAAGTGCAAAGAATAAAGTTTAGATTCTATTGTTCAGCATAAAGAGAGATCTGCACTGATGTGAGTTTAAATTTGTACCATTTGCATAATAATTTAGGTGCATTAGGTTATTTTTTCACTGAGTTTTATAAAACTGTTTTTTAAATCTTTAATGGAACTGTAATGGAAAAAGTGATAGTTGAGACTGAGATCAAGAGTAAGAGAAGGAATTCACACTGGCATTATATCAATAAAAGTCTTAATCGCACTCCCTGTGAAAACAATAGGAGTTCTAGCATAAGATATAATAGAAGCAGACCTGAGCCTAAATATCTGCATTTTAGGACTTCAGACAATTTCTCTTTAGATTTCAACTTTAACGATCCCATTCCATGAATTCATTTTTTCTCCTTTGTGAATTCACACTCTCACAGGAAAACATTACTGATCACAAGCCAAATACTGTTCTCATGATCACAGATTCCAACATGAGGTTAATCCCAGTGATTCTGATGATGTTTATACTACTGTGACTGAAAACAGACACACAGGTATGTATACTGCAAAAAGACAAAAGTCTTCACCTTTCTTAGAGTATTAAACCTCAAATTTCTAAAATTGAATGTACATGTGTGTACTTTTTTCTTTTTCCTCAACTCATTTAAGTTTTCACTTTCAAGTCTGAAGGTGAATCATTTTCAGTTGCAGATGCTGAATATGATAATTTTTCATTTACAGGAATGGGTTTTTTTGTTTGTTTGGGGTTTTTTCTGATTTTTTTTTTTAAACTCAAAGAAGTATTTTTGTTCACTATTTTCTGTATAGTGCAAATGCTACTAAGTAATTATATAACAATACAGGTGACTTCTCACTCAACAGTCTCCTTTTTCAGAACTGGAAGTTGCATTGCCAATGTATTACTGTATATTGCCAATATATTACTGTATATTACATAGATGGACCTATAGATATAGATATAGACAGAGATATAGATATAGATATATGGATGGATTGAAGAAGAACACATATATTGACAGTCATATCTTCCAAGCAGTGAGTTCAACTCCAGTGTCCTTCATTTGCTGGCAAACACAAGAAGTTCCCCAAGATCCTCCCTTCCCAATTTCCATGTATCCCCTCTCTTAACAAAGCTGTAGAGAAGAATCTTCTGCCTTTAGAGATGGATGTGACCTCACCTTCTCGAGGGTCCATACATCACAACTATCTTCCCTCCAGGGCCAAACTGCCATTTCTCTCCCTATTCACTAAGCAGTGAAGGTTTTCACTACGTTATTCAACACCACTTTTGTGAACCAGAACAAAATACGCTGCTTGATTTCTTTTAGAGAGGCTTTATCGTGACCCAGAGCTGGAAATACTTCATGCATATGTTTGTACAAAGTAGTCCATCACAAACTTCAAAAGACTATCACCCAGAAACCTATGTACCTAAAACCAGACAAGTCTTCACAATAGTGTTATCTTTAAAGCCAAAGTAGCAGCCGTGCTAGTTACTGTCTGGTTCAGGCCTGAAGGACATAAAATAAAGCTTTCATCCTTTTAAGTGGCTCTTCTTCTGACATGACAGTCAGACAAATGTGGAAGATGGGTCATCTGGCATTGCTGCTCTATGGAAACGTCCAGTAACTCCTTAAAGCAAGAAGAGAAACCTAAGCAAATCTAAGTTGTACAGTACAGTGAGGTTCACCCTTTATAATTACTTCTGTATTTTTTTCTTGCTCCTTTTTCTTTCTGTTTTTACAGAGAATCAATTTCCATAAACATTTTCAGTGAATCTGCCCTAATGCTTGCTTTTAATTAGCCTAATTATCAAATATCTCCTTAGGCAAAATTTTTACTCATTTCAAGTACATATCTAAGGGCCTGACATAAATGCTTTCCTATAGCCACAGTCCTGTTTTTCTGCCTGGACAAAACTGCTGGGAAGAGAAAGGAGACATGTCCAAGAAAACCTAGAAGTGTGATGACTTTGTAGATAATTCTTAGTGAATTCACAAGCAAATTAAAACAATTTACTGCCTATCTGATTTGCCAGTGTTTTTCAAAAGAGTGAAGTAGAGACAGCACTTGACATATTCTTTTTACAGCCCATTTTCAACACACAGTATATACAGAAGCATAAAAATGAGACTTAAATGCAAGGTTTCTGCTATGAAATCTCAGGAATATAAGATCAGATGTCCAGTAACTGATTTCTGATCGAATAAAAGCGACATTTCAGCAAAGTAGGGTGTTTTCTTTCTCTCAGTATCACAGAAAGGAAGTTCTTTATTCACCAAGACAGCACATCAATGAACTTAAATCCTAGGTTGGAGAAGACCATTGTTACCAACACAAAGATAAAGACCTCCCGAGCTGAACAAAGTACCCAATATTTTGACATATCAAGCCTTCACGGTCTTAATATTTTTCCTGAAGGCAAATCTCTCCTTTTTACACTTTTTCCTATTATTCCATTATTAAAATTAACACACAAGTATATAATGCCTGTGGTTTTAAACAGGAGTGCACCTCTCGAATATGTAAGGCTGTCACTATTCCTATTTTGGGCTTAAACAACCCTATGCGAAATAACTTTCTGGGCTTACACGGCCAGTAGTTGTTTAAGGTCTTGTGTTCCTTTTCTGGTGGAACAAAGATAAATCATCCGACGCTAGCCTTTCTGCCTGATCACTTCCCAAAGCTAAGAATGCGTGGAATTGCTTTCCCCAAAAATACCCAACAATGCCAAGAATGCGTGCCTGCCCAAAGGTTTATAAAAGCAGCATGAAAAGAAAAGAGAGGGCTAACACTTCTTGTTGGAGACAAGGAGCAGTGACCAAAGGGGACAGTTACATCACCCCACGAGTCACAGCTGGGAGATTGATAACATGGCTTTAACTGTGTAACACATGCCACGTGTGGTCACTTTAGTTCTTAAATATCTATCTCCATGTGAGACACAGAAAGTTCATATACCTCCATATTAATCACTTTTTTATTAATCTACTCTTTTGATCCTAGAAACCTTCACACCTCTAAGGAGTCTCACTGCAAGGCCTAAACTGTGAGGAGATATGGCCCATGCCATGGGAGTCAGCTCAGGCCCACCCTTCTAAGAGTTACTTCTCAGAGGAATGCTCTGCAATGACCTCTGCTCTTGGTCTAAGAAGACAAATCATAGAATCACAGAATAGTTTTAGTTGGAAGACACACTCAAGATCATCAAATCCAACCTTTTCCTACCCCCATCAACCTACTAAACCCTGTCCCTCAGCAAACATGTACCCGTCTCTTAAACACCTCCAGGGATGGTGACTCAACCTGGGCAGCCTGTTCCAATGACCGACATCCCTCTCAGGAAAGAAATTCTTCCTAATATCCAACCTGAACCTCCCCTGGCGCAATTTAAATCCGTTTCCCCTTGTCCTATCACTCTCCACTAGGGAGAACAGACCAACTCCTGCCTCGCTACAACCTCCCTTCAGGTAGTTGTAGAGAGCGATGAGGTCTCCCCTCAATCTCCTCCAGGCTAAACAGCCCCAGATCCCTCAGCCTTTCCTCATAAGACTCATGTTCTAAGCCCTTTCCCAGCTTGGCAGCCGCCTCTGTATCCTCTCCAGCACCTCAATGTCCCTCTTTTAGTGAGGGGCCCAAAATCTGATCAAGTAAGGCTCTCAGCAAAGCGGCATAGACCGAGCTCTTCTACAGCAGTATTTAATGAAGCAGTGTGGTTGCCACCAGGACAGCAAGTCAAGCAGTGTTTTTCCTCCAAGCAGCCCACCAACACCTCAGGAGCAACCCCGAGCAGGGCCAGGGCCATCCATCCACCAGAGCCACCCGCCCTGCCAAAACTGTCAGAGTTTTCACTCATCGTCTTCGAGTGAAAACACTTACTCACCACAACAGCCAAACACAATCAGTGAAAGAATCCTCTGTTAATAACTGAAAGCAGTACATGGCACATCATTAAAATCTTTATATAACTACCTGTGTTATGCTGTTCAAATAATCCTTTTTTAATAGACAGCAGTTTTAAAAGGGCATTTATAGATTAATTCTTTCTCTGTTTACTTTATTAGAGAGATGCCTGCTGTGAAAGGAACATTATCTTCAGGAGACGGTTTAGTGTTAGGGTGGTGTAGGGTTGTAGGTTGGACTCGATGATCTTAAAGGTCTTTTCCAACCTTTATGATTCTATATTTTTGTCCTTCCATTATCTTCTACTTTTCAGCATTTCAATGCTGCCTCACACAGAGTCCTCACTCAATACTCTGGAGAGTGCACAAGTAATGAAATAAGAAATCTGTTTCCCTTGTGTGGGAACGGGAACCACTTGAGATATTTCTGTGTCACAAAGAATAAATCTTCTGCATGACAGTCACGCTCCACAGGAGGTACAGCAGACCTGGTGTCAACTGTGTTCCAGCAACTTTACACACAAATTTGGTAATATACATTACAAAGCAAACACACGACATGGCATATGAATCCAATCTTATCTGCAAGTCATCTCAACAGATATCATATAATTGACTTTTTTCTCTGCATTTCTCTGAAAGCCAAGGTAAGATTCCAATAAAAATGCTATCCAGAAAGGCACAGCATCTATAGGCATTTATGGTCTACAGCATTGCAGGTAACTACTTGCCAAGATAAAGTCAGAGAAGTTCAACAAAATCACTGTGCTGGCATTTATGAATAAACAGACCACATATTATGAACTTCCCTAGTCGTACAAAATTTTCAGACAATGGACAAAACGCTACATTGTGTATCCCTCAGGATGTGTGACTTGGGATGCAAAGGTGACTCTAATCCTGGACAGTTAATAGCTGTCCCTGCTCCTCGGGGGCTCGTGTCCTGCCGCAGCATTTCCAGGCACCCTTCCTTCAGCACGGCACGTGCTGCAATGCTGGCTGCAACACAGTCAGGAGAAGACAAGACAGGCAACTGCAAACCAGAAGGGACTTAGTGAGAAAAGGAGGCAAATCCTGATTCCTCACCCCATGAAACCAACTCTTCAGTTATTAGAAGATGAATTGTTAAACGCTGTTGGCTAATGCTGTTGCTCTGTACCTTTCAGTGCACCAAATGGGTTCCATGAACCATTGCACACCACACATAATTTGATTTTTTTTAAAGAGAGCACTCCTCTCTCAGGCCAAAACCTCCACCCTATAATCCCCAATTGCCTTGTCTTTCCCAGGTTTGCTTTCTGTGGCTCTCCTGACCTGAGGTCAATGTAACCACCGCACCAAGGCTATACCCAGCACACCCAGCAGCTGCCCTGGTCAAAGCCAGCACAGGTCTGTGTGAGCATATGCCAAGATCTGCTCTTCTAGCTTCCAACTTCAAAATCATCATCTGAGAAGACGCACCTTTGGAGTCAGCAGAGAGTTTAGCTGAGAATCCAGCTCGACATCTTTACAGCAATGAACAACAGTGAAATCTCCAAACAGCTTTCAAACAAGGCATTCAGTGAAGAACAACCAAAAAAATTAAGAAAACATGTGAGTAGTGAGTTTATTTTCTTTACATCAGTCTGATGAGAATAAAACTCTATGGCACTTAATTCCCTCTTTTGAGCTAGCTGCAAACACAACACACTGAGTTTTGTCGTCAGAGATTCTTGCCGCTCCCACTGAAAAAAAAAACTGATGAAAGGTGAATTAGTGTGTTGTACATAAATAGACTTGAAAGGAGAATTTTGAAAAGTAATTTGAAAAGTAAAGTGTGCTTGCAGACTGTTGCTCTCCCTTCTGGGGTGCATACTCTGCTCTTCTGTTATAAATCTCTTCAGATCCCAACATGCTAAAATAGGGCACACAACAGACATTATTTACAGTAAAGGGCTTTGGTTAGCTAATTTATCAGGGTTAATTTAGAGGCATTTACTTGTTGAAGTAGTTGCACATTGAGTCCATAAGCCTACCATGAGAATGTGACCAGCACCAGAGTTGTTTAACTGGTCCCTCAGAGCTCAGTAAACTGATCTTTATCTTCCTCTCTGCCAAGTCAAAGGAAAAATTCCCATCCTGGGGAACAGGGCAGGCTCCAGCCCGTACCACACCTCTTCTGGAGCTGCAGCCAGCTTTTCCCATTGCATTTTTACAAGGACTTCCCGATGCTCAGTGAATACCCTTGGCTTTTAGATAGAAAACAGTTTCATCGAGTTTTGCTACACTTCAGGTGTTAGACTTTGGAAAGGTCAGTACTGCTTTCTTCACTAATGAGAACCTCCCAGCAGGTAATTAAATCACATGCTTACTCATAGAGTGCAGTAATGTATTCCTGGTAATTGCCATATGACTGCTCCTGGAACAAGGTATTTCTTAATGCAAATATGGCAGAATTAGGCCCTAGGACTCATGGCACAACTGTCAGAGTATGGTTTTTACATAATAACACGTGATTTTAAAACGAAATTGCAGCGGGCTGGGAAAAACTAAAGTTACTACATGTTTGCTTATTAAAGTAGTTTATTTATTTTTTATCCAAGCTCTTTATCTCCTACAGATCAAAGTCTTTCTTATAAAGTAGTAGTACACCCAGGAAAATATGTGGAGATAATGATGCCAAATCCTCTTGTTCTTAAGAGTTTAAGTTAGACCCTTAACATTAGCTTAACACTGCCTTTTTCTCCCTTTAAAAAAAAATGAATTAGTCTAAGATGCTCAAAGCTATCTAAAGGACGAGGATGTGCCAGTCCCATTAGCTGTAAGAGCAGTACTCCAAATTGTCAGAGGAGCTTTATGGCCAGGGTTAACCCAGCTCATGCCGTACACGGAGAAGAGCTGCTGCAGCGAAGCGGGGTAATAGTCCAGCAATGATCAAAGCTGCTAGTCCACAGAATCACAGAATGTCAGGGGTTCGAAGGGACCTGTGAAGATTATCTAGTCCAAACCCCCTGCCAGAGCAGGATCACCCAGAGTGGTGGACAAAGGAACCCTCCCAGGTGGGTTTTGAAATTCCCCGGAGAGGGAGAATCCACAACCTCTCTGGGCAGCCTCTGCCAGTGCTCTGTCAACCTCAAAGTAAAGAAATATTTCCTTATGTTTAGCTTGAATCTCCTGTTTTCCAGTTTGTGACCAATTGTTGCCATCCAGTCTGTCGTGCTCAAACCTGGTAAAGTCCCCTGACCTTGTACAACAATGCTTGCTCTAAGGGAACGCACGCTTGTAGTGATACCCATGTAAATGTAAATCACACCAATCTACCGATTTCTATGAAGAGAGGAGTCAGCTGGACTGGTGTAAACTGTGTTAGCTAGTCAGCAATGGCTCACCCATACAAAATCAGAATTAATGACTCCAAAACCTGCCTCTGAAGACACTTCAGAGGGTATCAATAAAGCAGAAAGAAGAAAGGCCCAAGGTGTTTTCATGCTAATGTAAGAATATTAGCTCTCCCTGCTTGCAGCCTGAGAGAATTCATTTACAAAAGGAGTTGAATGGCTGTATTTTTTTTCCAACACTGTGTATTCAAAAATCGCTAAGCCTCAAAAAGAAAGAGGTCTACCCAAATAAACAAAAAAATATTGGTATCTTACTATTTGCACTATAAAATTAAGCCATTAAATCACACAGTGAACTCAGGGCTCCTGAAGTTTCTCTAGAAAACCACCTTTCTTAAAATGGGAAACTGATTCCCATGAAATAGCAGAGCTCCAGGTGTCAGGGCATTAAGAAAACCATTAAGTGTGCTTGCTTGCAAGATTTTAATGCCAGAAAGTAAATGGTAATGTTGTCTCTAGTACTCTCCTCTGGCTAAGGAACCTGTTTTGCAATCCTGACCGTGCCGTGACTGCTTGAGGAGCAAAGAGCAGCTGGGAGGTGCAGGAGGCACCTGCGGCCCTTTGGCTGGACAGTGATTTGTGCCAATGCAAATCCCCTGGAAACCTGAGCATCCATTTTACCAAGAAAAGACAGGAAAATGTTAATTAGAAGTCTACAGTTGCCAAAATAATTTTATAACATGCAATATCCATATATGGAATGAAAACAACTTTTTTAACTTTTAGCAAATTTGACATATTTTAAAAAAGGAAAAAGTAGTTGCTGAAAGGCCAGTAATTCACATACTTCATGGATTTGCCGGCTGTGTGAAACCCAAGAGACTAACTCAGCAAGTCAAAACTTCTTGTGCATGAGTCAGGATTTGATTCACAAACTGATTTTTTAAGACTGCTAATGCATTTATTACATCCTCAAAGCCCTACTAAATCACTCTCCACTCAATTTGCACTAAATGGAAGAATGAGGCAGCGTGTCCATGTCTTTTAGTAGCACTGTAGTTTATGCCCCTGATGTAAAAAGGAGTTTTAAACTTTTTATAAGAGAAATATATATAGATACTGGTACAGTCACTAACATACACAGAGAGATGATTTGTACAGAAAAACACACAGAGGAAAATACAAGCATGTACACTATTTAGAACTGGGCCAACTGCATGCCAGGGAAAACAGACTGAGCTAAAGCTATAGTGAAACAACTGAACAAACTCTACTGCGAACCACAGCTGCAGACTTTGTTTTCTGTGCTTGGGTACACATGAGGGTCCTGCTCCTACATCACCACCCACATGCAATGGGAAAGCCCCGTGAGGGTGCACCAGGAATACAGTTGGCAAGAGCTACGTCAGCACTGGCTGTATCAGCAGAAGCACAGGAAGGAAGTTTAGGAGAGTATTTTGGATCTGAATTCATGGGACAGAAGGCTTTGTTTTATTTTAACTGCAGTTAACTAGTGCATGTCACCTACCCTCAGGGAAATCATAGTCAGGATAAGGCACCCACAGTTTCTGGAAGGTCAGCTCACGGGGCACAGGTGGGAAAACTCCACTGAGTGCAGCAAATTTGCAAGTGGATTATAGAAGTCCCTCATTTTCCTGATCCTTGACTTGGGTAACTGAAGTGAATTGTTTGAGCCAAGTCAGAAAACATAACATACTTTCTATAGTGAAAACAATTCCAGAAGTAGGTGGTTTAGGCAGAGAAGCTATGCCTGTAATTGCACATGATTTGGAGGAAAAAATACAGAACTCATCCACTAAAAAAGTCTTTGCATGATTTCGGAAGCACAGGTGCAACATACAGATGGAAAAGTTCCACCTCTGATGGGGCAGACCTGGCTCCTGGTTGCCCTCTCTTCACACTATCCCTGAACTGCATCTGAGAAGAAAAACTATCAATCACAAATTATCTGAGCTATGTTTGGCTCAAGGAAGTTGCATTCCAAAAAAAAGACAAACCTCACCCCAACAGGGAAAGGAGACATCATAGATAGGTGACCACCAACCCCACCCCTCTAATTTCCTAACCCATACAGGTCTTATGCCCTCCTTGAAGTCTCTCCTGATGAGAAAGGATATTCCATCAACTCAACTTTTTAAAGGTAATTGTACCCTAGGGAAGGACTGTGTCTACACTAAGCTTGTTTGCTTTCTTTTTCATATGAGGGCTGGGTGTCGAGAGGAAGGACACAATCTCTTCTCAGTGGTGCCCAGTAATAGAACAAGAAATAATGGGTTTAAGTTAGAACATAGGAAGTTCCACCTCAACATGAGGAGAAACTTCTTTACTGTGAGGATGACAGAGCACTGGCACAGGCTGCCCAGAGGGGTTGTGGAGTCTCCTTCCCTGGAGACTTTCAAAACCCACCCAGACGCATTCCTGGGTGACCTGCCCTAGGGGATCCTGCTCTGGCAGGGGGGTTGGACTAGATGATCTTTTGAGGTCCCTTCCAACCTCTGACATTCTATGATTCTATGATTGAAATGTCACTTGAAGCGCACGTACCAAGACCAAACCGCACCTCTGATCTGTCCAACAACCTATGATGTGGCTATAAAATAAAATTAAGAAAACCAAAAAAACTCATTGATTTCCTCAAGCAATCACACGCACACAAAAAAAACCCACCTAAACAAGCAAATACCTTTCCACCAGTAACCATAGTGCAGAACAGAACCTCGGAAAGTCCTGCAGTAACAACAGCCAGTGGGATAACCTGGCTTTTTTAAGCAAAAAGGATATTCTGCAGATGAAAAGTTTGACACAGAAAACTCCAGGTTCTCCCTACCCCAACAACCTTTGTGGGAGAGGCCAGTTCCCAAACCCTTCAAAATCAGACCAAAATTTACTGCTTTGTATGAGTACTCACAGAGTGTCTGTGTCATTATTACTCAGAACTGTAGCTGGGTAAGCACCAGCTCAAGGCACTGCATTGGCCAAGAGGAAAGTCCGAGACAGCCTCAGCCCCAAGGTGTTTACATGCATTTGAAATCCTTAATGAAGCTGCCAGACAGTGCTGAAAAGATTGACAGATGTTCCTGGTGGCACAGCGGGAATGGTTAATCCGATAGGGAGACAAATAGGCAAGACATGGACACCTACTGGTATTGCTGCACAAGCGACCTCAGCATTTCAGGAGTGCAAATCACTGTGAGCTTAGAGCTCTTGCCAAAATAACGATTCTAGTAAAAATAGGTCTTAACAGAGGAAAAAATACACAATGACCAGGCGGGCAGAATCCATACAGAAAGAGAAGCAACAGGGCCTAGATTGCTTACCAAAAATAGTCTGCCCTCTTAAAAATTAATTGAAGATTGCAAAATTCAGGTTGTCACAAACTCTAGTACCCTGTGGAAAAGGAAGTCAAACTGTTGACCTGATCTTGCAAATCTCTTCCTACCCAGGCAGTTAGAGTGAAGTTGCTTGAGGAAGAGAGGAAGGAAGAATTTGCAGTGCTGGTGCCTGGAGAGATGTTTATGAGGGAGAGGCTGAAGTTTTAGACATGAAAATTATTATAAGCTTCTGTGTCTCTATGCTCTACAGTGAACTGAGCTGTTTATACCTGAAAACTGTTTTACCACTTGCAAACAAATTATACATATTCTAGTATTTTAGGCAGAAACAGCAGAGGCCATCACTACCAGCCTGAATCATGCCATCACTGAATCATGCCAAATATCCCTGCAAATTTATCTTTGTTAGCACTCTTCTGAATTGTCTAATTGCAATAGTCTATTTGCCAACAGTTTCTCAAAGCAATTTATCCTGAGAGTCAGCACTGGAGAGTCGGCTTTCTGCATAGATGTGTGATGGAAGAACTAGTTACAGAATCACAGAATGTCAGGGACCTCAAAGTATCACCGAGTCCAGCCCCCCTGCCAGAGCAGGATCACCTACAGTAGATCACACAGGAACATGTCCAGGTGGGCTTTGAATGTCTCCAGAGAAGGCGACTCAACAACCTCCCTCGGCAGCCTGTGCCACTGCTCTGTCATTCTCACAGGGAAAAAGCTTTTCCTGATGTTTTTGTGGAACCTCCTATGTTCCAGCTTGTACCCATTGCTCCTTGTTCTGTGACCGGACATCACTGAAAAGAGCCTGGCTCTGTCCTCCTGACACTCCCCCTTGACATATTTATAAACATTTATGAGGTCCCCCCTCAGCCTCCTCTTCTCCAGTCTAAAGAGGCCCAGCTCTGTCAGCCTTTCCTCAGAAGGGAGATGTTCCACTCCCTTCATCATCTCTGTGGCTCTGTGCTGGGCTCTCTAAAGCAGTTCCCTGTCTCTCTTGAGCTGAGGGGCCCAGAACTGGACACAATATTCCAGATGTGGCCTCACCAGGGCAGAGTAGAGGGGTTGTTGCCTACACGGGAACTAAAGGAGCTCCACCAAAAGGCGCAAGTAAATTAGCATTTATTTCTCACAGCAGAAGGACCACTCAATTTTAGTCCAGCAAGATTATAAACAGTTTTAAGATACTTTTACACACAGGTAACAGTTTTTTCACAGGATGATTTTCCTCTAATGCAGACACTGCTACTAACATGAGAGTGATATTGTCCAGTATCTACTATTTTGATGAAATAAAACTTGGATATTTTGGGTGTTCTTGCCACTAAAGTAATGAATAATTGTTCTAAAAGTCATAATCCAGAGTGATGTGACATTATATACAAAATATACACATAGACAGTTTTATAACAGGACAAGAGTTGCTTTCTCATTGTATTCAAGGGAATGAGGGGGATTTCTGTCTTTAAAAATGGTACAGATACTAAAAAATTAAATGAAGCAGTAAAATACTTCCTATAAAGTAAAACAACTTCACAAAAATGTCATCATAGCACTGCAATTTCCCAGGCATCATACCCCAGACCACTTGAATTTCTTCAATACTTGTAATGCCCTGAGTAACACAGACTGTGCTGGGCAGGCTGTGGTCACACTCGCAGCCAAATCCTTCTCACTTCCCCGCTGGGAACTGCCCCACGGTGTCAGGCAGGACACCCTGTGTGACAGCGGCTCACGGGAGCTGGTCGTAGCGAAGCAACGGAGCTCACTGTAACGTGAGCAAACACAAAGAGGCGCATTTGATAGCCAAACCACATAAAACACACTATATGACGCTAGGTAACCAAATGTACTGCCAATGGATAGGAGACGGGTTGTTCAGGAAAAGAAAAGGCTAATGGGATTCCTGGCTGCACTAAAAAAAGACTCTTTATGCCACAGTACAAGCACCAGTGAAACTGTATCTGGCCTGTCATCTCCATGCGGGGTGGTCATCCTGCAATAGCCCCCACCTGCTCCACCACCCTGACTGCCTCAGGATGTCTCTCCTCACAGCATCCCTCAAGCTCTGCAGCTCCAGCTCCCCATGTGGCAGGAGGAAAGTATCTTCAATACCCCATGTGGGTCCCTGCTGAATCATACCCCGTTGAGGAGCTTCCCACAGAAACAAAGAGGAATGGAGAAAAAAATGGGATGCAGGTTTAACTGCATTAACTCCTTTAGTTTTGTTCCTAACACCATCCAAAATGGACTGGCTGTTCACCCCCTCCTAGTGACCAGGAGCCAGCACAGTGTGCCACTGTCACCTCTTCTTCTCCTCTGACCCAGGGGCAGGACCTCGGCTGTCAGCAGCAGCTGCTGTCTTCTCACTGCAAGGGCTGAGGATCTGCTCAGAGCCATCACCCAGATTTGCAACTCAGTCAGGAAATAACTTCTGGGGTGTCTTCATTAACTGCACAGACCCTGGAGTATTTTCTGTGTAAGCACTGAAAAAATAAAGGCAGTGAATACCTGAACCTGCACATATAGGAATGCCAGGAAGCAAGAAATGCTCTCAAAATCCTAAGCAGAGCTCAGGGTGTGTGCCTGAAGCATTAAAAGTAACATAACATAGTCATTAAAGTAGCATAACGGTGAATGTAAGACAAAGTATAATGGTACAGTGAAAATGAAGTGATATTATCATGTCTCCGGTGCTCTAGCCCCAATTTCTTTTATCCAGTGACATATCTTTTTTGTGGCAGATAAGCAAACAGTCCCGACTGAGAACACCCTTCCACAAGCAGGTGACCGCAACCCTTCAGGCTAAAACACATTTATTGAGAGATCCTGGAGAAACTTACAGTTCAGCTGCGGTTTTGTTACTGTGACTATGCAAAGCCTAGAGCTCCTTTTCTGCAAGTTCAGCCCATAACTCAGGGCATTCACCGTGTTAATTCTGCTGAGGCCAGATAAGTGATACCCTGGAGCAGATACGATCTGACTACTACCCATGAAAGACTCATTAAAATTTTCTTGCTGTGAACACACAAGCTGAAAAAAAAATTTTGAGTGACCTTTGCCAACGGCCAGCGACCAAACCCCTGCCTGCCACGCACAATCCATGTACCAGAGCTACAGAAAACAAATCTAACAAGACCATAATACCAGGGAATACGCCTGAAACTTAAAAATCTTCCAGTGTTTCCCTCATTGTGAGGCAGAGGGATTTGCTTTCCCGCAGAACAAGCCTCCGCTTCATCCGTCTTGTATCAGATAACCTTTTACATCCCGACTCCCGGAGTTTTGTCTTCTCCGGGAGCTGTGAAAATTCCTCCGGAGCGGTGGCTACGGTCAAAGATCGCATTTACAAGCGGAGCGCGATGCTGCCGGTAACCACAGTAACCGGGTGCCCCCGAGCCCCGCTGGCCCCTCCGGTTGATGAGTAACTTGGGGACAATGGCACAGAGCCAGCTCCCGCAGGTCCCTAACGCCGGCCTGGAACGAGGGATGAAAGGCTGCAACACGAAACAAACCCCTGGAAGGCAGCCCAGGAAAGTCGTCAAGCTGAAACTGCGGCTGGAGAGACACCTGTAGCTGGTGGGAGTCATTGTAAAGGGAATATTAAAGCAAATTTTGCCAAATGCCTTTATTTTTTTTCCTACGTAATTTTTGAATGAGCGTTTACAGCACTCTCTTATGTGGAGAATAACACATAAGAGGAACTTTGAATTGGATCCAGATTTTGGTCCTCCTTAACTTCAGGGCTTTCAAGAAGAAAGGGCAGACAAAAAATTGCTCATAACATTGTTTCAACCACAGTTCACCTGTAGCAACCACTTTGTGGAGCTTAACTCCAAGCCCAACTATGTTGTGCTGCTTTAAAGATCTATTACCAAACATATTTCAGTTAGGCCAGGAATATTCCTTCAGTATTTAAAATTAGATGCTTATGTGAAAGGAAAAACTTTTCTACGAAAGCAGTAACTCAGAACCTGCTGCAGCATCCCCAGAGCAGGAGACATCAGGTGAGCAGGGCCGTGTGCTGAAATGATCAAATCTGTCTTCTGCTATCAAAGGTCTTGCGAGCTTGGCGACCCTCACCTGATGAGACCCCACAGATTTGCTCCAGGCTCCAACCTGACACCCAGGCAAGGACAGACAACCAGGAAACTCCAGGTCAAGCACATACTTCCCTCCAGGCTGCCATGGCAGCACAGGCACATGGTGTAGGAACAATCTGTGAGAAGAAAGTCTGGAGGCTGACAACCCCCCCATATGCGTTTTAGGGGTTCCTGGTCTCGCCTGCCCCGGGTCAGTCCCAAGGACTGGCTAAAGTGCATCCTCTGGACTAGTCTCATCTGGGAGGAGCTCAGCTCATGCACTCCCAGGCACGTGCATGAGGAGCACCAGTGTGAGGTTAGTGGGAATGATCAGCAGATCTGCTTCAAAACTAGATGCATCCACGGTGAGACAGATTTAAACTACACCTCAGCTTTGCCCAATTGCCCAGACACCCTGATGCACTATGAAAAAAACAGCCCCTGTTTCTCACTTAGATGTATTTTCCCATACTGGCAAACCCCAAAAATCACTACTTTGGAACCGATGAACTATCATGAAAGGGATGAAAGTAAAATAAATGGCTCCCAGGTCCTGCTCCTTTCAAGTCGATTGCAGAAGTCCCTTTGACTTCAGAGAGAACAATAAGAACAATAATAGGTTCTCATTAGGCCCTGTTCCCAGCAGGGCTTTGGGTACTTCCAGAAATAACAAGATCTTCCCAAAGGTCTCTTTCTTTGTATCTTCCTTTAATCCCAACAAGACTGGAATTTGGGGTTAATTTTTTTGCAGGAGTAGGCATTGAAATCCAGTAAGGCTCACATCAACACCTCTTATTCTGCCACCGTCTTCAAATATCTCAGGATTAGACCTTTCTTGTTGGGCAGCCAGGTAAATAAAGTGTGTTTCTAACAGATGGCTCTGGGCTAGCCACAAGTTTAGTTTTTGTCTAATTAATATTCCTTGCATGTGCGTGTGTTATGAAAGAACTGAAAGTGGGTGTATGGAATAAGGCACATCCAGAGACTCCAAGCACTGAAAGACATAATTGCCAGGAGACTTCTACAACATTACCCCAGCCCTTTCGCATATTTTTTTCCTAGCTTAATTATCTTCCAATCTTTTCTCAGATCATCCAGTTTATATTTGGCTTCACTTTATACAGCGAAGACCCTATTGTAGAAACATGTGCCTCTTCATCTCACTTTGGTAAACAGAAATGTAACACTGATACAACAGTGATGCAAATGAATAATTACATCTCTGTATAAAAACCCCATAATGATTAAATGTTTTATTTCTAGATTTATTATAAAAAACATTTGCTCATATTCTCAGTTCTCTCTCTTTTTTAACCCACAGTTCTGTCCAGACCCAAACACACGTTGAGGATCTGCCTGCTCAGGAGATAACAGTGAGGTCCCCATCTTTTTTAAGTCTTTTCAGGAAAAAGACCAAACTTCTACGAGCAAAGATTTCTCAGGCTGTGCTTTTCAAGCCTGCTCAGAGTCACTCAGGGCTCGGTTTGAGTGTCTTCCCCGAATCTTTTCCTACTAATCTAGGGAACTAAGCTGTGATCCTGGTTTAGACCTAAAAAAATCCGGAGCCTTGCAACAGCAAGAAATTGGGACTTAATTCCCATTGAGCCATTTCTTGTAGAAAGTAATTAAAATAAGCATTGATACACAAACAGCACTCCAGAGTCCCATTGTTTTACAAGTGACAGAAATCTGCATTTGGACAATGAAATAGGCTCTTCAATTTAAAGGGTCCCTTACTTAAAAAAGGGACTACAAAGGTGCATCTTGCAGCCTACTTTCCTAAAGAATGTCTATGAGGAGATTTCAATCACTATGACAACCTCTTTTTAATGCCAATGCTTTCCTAGCCCAGACAACTCTTTCCTGAGAAAGGGCATGTTTCAAGGCTCTGCCAAAACTGTGGTTAAAAGCCTTACTGACAAGAAGACAATCTAGAGGTTACTGTTTTGGCAAACACCAGCTTCTGAAAAGAACTGGGAATTTTGCACTTTTGCTGGCCAGAAGATTGCTGCTGTAAAGCGAAAAACACATTCGAGAGAGAACGAAAAATGCCTGCAATCTGCCATAAGCATCATTTGCGTAAAACACAGCACTCTTGGGTCTAACAGTTTTGGTACCTCGGGAGTTTGCAAACCCATAAAGATGCATTGTATAGGGACAGATAAGAAGAACATGAGGTACTGCTTCCAAATTTATATTTTATTTCAATCTACGATAAAGACCCTTTAACATCCATCAGCCTTCATCAGCTAAGTCTCCGCTATGTTTTCATCAACAAAATCAAACGCGACCACGTCTCGCAACTTGTGTTTACAGAGCATTTCTTGCACTACATTGCCATCTCTCTCTAGAATAAGCAAATAAAGGGTTTCCCTTTCATCAGTGATTTGATGTTATTCCGTAAGAATTACCTCATGGGGAATACGATAAAAGAGACTCTTCAATATTCACAGCGCGGTTCCAACCCGGTTCCAGCCCTTTATGGGCTCTGCGTTCCCGCGGGACGCTTTGCAGCCATGTGGCCGCCCGTTTCCCTTTCAGTGAGGCTTCTGCACCCACTCAAGTCCCAGCCTGCTCATTTTCTGCTCTGATTTCTGACCTGTTACTTACTTTCGATGGGAAATAAATCAGCGCAGGTTACGTGGCACAACTAAAAGAGCTCCCAGTGAATCAGCGGCAGATGCCGGAGTACAAAATGAGGATTTTGGAGCCTCACCCTGTACAAACAGTCTCGTTACCCACAGGTTGTGCGCAGCCTGCTGCAGGGGTGGCAGATCGGCACGGGAAGAAACAGGCAGGGAACGGTTTTGCAATCGTGGCCAGCACAAAAGCCCCAGCAGCTGCTGCTATTGAGTCTGAGGGATGGAAAGGCTACAGGCACGCTCAAACAACCGCCCGCCTCGGCGGCTGACAGCCGTAACAATGTGTCGCAAGAATTGTTTGCTTTTACCGCAGTGGTGTTCTTCACACGTGTGGGTATGCACACACAAAAAAAGAGCGTTTCCAATGTTATACAATAACAATGCAGTGTTACACAATGGCTAAAAGAAAGGAGGTATTTTATGCAAGATGTACTCCTGCAGGGTAGCCTTTGACTCACTAAGAGTCACTGTACTACTGTACTACTACTGTACTACTCAGTACTACTGTACTGAGCCTCCTCCTCTAGAAGCAGCACACAGATTATAAGAAAAAAGATGATAAAAACCGTAAGAAATAAACGGGTTGGGGAAATACCTCAGTTTCTGGAACAATCCAATAAATCTGCACATCTGTGCATGTGGCCCACAACAGGATCTGCTGCTTCAGAAAGTCATTGAAAGAGTCAAACTACTACAAGATCTTGCCTCATGCTACTGTCGAGATTTATCGGTTTAAATAGTGGAAAAATAGTGGATCTCTCAATACATTGACCTCAAAAATAGTTGCAGCAATACACTGAGAGACAGTCCCACACAGACACACAGAAAACATGAAAAATGTTGCAATATAAGGATATTTATAGACCTCTCAAAGTATAGAAGCCACCAAGTAACTATGTGTGTGCCATACCAAGCTCCAAAGTATTCAGCCAAGGGATCTGAGGACTTTTTCTAGAACACATTTATGAATGCCTACACATTTGGCTAATGAAAATAAGCTTTGTCAGAAAAATGGCATCACTAAAGGGGCAGGCAGTCAGATCCCACTTCTAGACACAACATCCAGTCAAGGCTGTGTGTCCACAGCCCCCCAGATGGAGCAAAAAAGGACCTTTCATGAGGACCTCTGGGTGCGGGCAGGACATGCTGATGGGGCAGGACTGACAACCCTGCTCTCTCCTGAATTATGAGAGCGAGAAATTCCTTTACCAAAACACAGCCTCATGCTCCGAGGGCAGCAGAACTATGTGAGCATACATTTAGCTCTGGGCTATCTATAGCTTCTGTACATAGATGACATAGTCTCTCAGCTAAGACAAAGGCTGGTCCTTGTCTAGTCCTCCAGGACGGATGGTGGCCAAGCTGGGAGTAGCTTGAACAGTGACAAACCCATGCATCCATCAAAGTCAACAGAGGCAAGGTGGAGGAATGCAGAAATCAAGCACAGCCCCACCAATCTGCTGACAGTGATGGAAAAAAATCAGCCCAGAAGGCAAAATCTCCCAAGCAAAAGCTGCAGAAATAAGTCAATCAAGCTAAAAAACGTAGTGAAAAAGCAAGCGAAGCCAAAAGTTACGAATTTTTCTGGCACAGTGCCACCGACCAGGTTATTTCAACAAAATGTGCTCACGTTTGGACACTTGTATCAGGATACTCTACCCACAGAGGACCAAGCTCCACCAGCTGGTACATTCAGCGTCCTCCACGAACACATGGGAAAGTTGTCGACACATATTCAGGGCAGCTGCTGGCAACATATGGCTTTGGTAGATGCGAGCAGCTGGGTAACTGATGGAAACACCTCCCATCCCCACGGCTCTGCCCTGTAACTGGCCTCTTGCAGGCACCACTTAGAGGTTTCCCATCACACTGTACAACAGTATGGCAGGTTTCAACATCTTCCAGTTTCCTGGAGGGTGATCTTGTCCTGCCCAGGAGTTGACAGTGAAGAACAGTTCCTGATCCTCCAAGGGTATGGCAGTCTAGATGAGCTCCTCCTGAAATGATTTAAAATTCAAGTGTTGCAGATGTTGGCATCAAGAACATAATTTCTACAGTGGAGGATGCTTTAAATGACAGTACAAGAAGCAGTGGTTGTCTAGCCTCCCAACCCCAGTTCGATTTGTTAAGAGAGGTTTGGCCACAATGCATTGAAGATTCTGTTTCTTGGTGCAACTGATGACATTACAGGCTCTTCTCCTCCACAAGAATCATAGTGCAATGTCCAAGATCCCCCAGAGCCATGCGGGCTGTACAGAGGAGGAACGCGCAATGGAGAGAGCATCTCTCAGCAACAGTGCGAAGGCAGCTGCTGGCCGTAGAGACCTGTTCCTCAGACCTCAATCACACAAGAGCCTTGCACATGTCTTCATCACAGCTTTGCATTACTGAAGAAAATATATGGAGCCTCACCTGGACTCCAGGGTCCAGAACACTTCTGTGTTTCAAGGACCTATCAATCTGGTAGGGTTCACCGTCAGCAGAGATGTTTAGTTCAGCACCAATGGTCCAGGTGCCAGGCAGGGTTCAGCCAACAGTATGCGGTCAAACCCAATTTTTATGATTCAGGTCAAGATGGAGGTCGTTCACAAGACTACAAGAGCTTTGCAGGAAGTTCCCATTAAATGTGAAAAGACCCAAGTCACAATACCACCAGGTTCCCTCCTGGAAGCTTCTAGAGAGACACCGATAATCGGTGATGTAGGGGAAGGTAGCTAGGCTGTAACTCTGGAGCGCAGAGCTACCACTGCTCAATTTAAACAAAATAGGCTCCCTTTGTGAGCCCTGCCCGAGGTGGTCAGCGTCTAACAAAAGACTACTGACAGTCCTTTGGCATGATCTCAAGCAATTTGAACTTTCCACAGCTTTTGCAGTAATACAGTTCACTTAAAGCTGACACAGGCAGGAACTTTCCAGTAATCCTCATGTTAGTTCTTATGCCGGGTTAATAATTCCCTGCTCAAACATCTGTGACCAAGACACCACCAGTAAGATTCTAGTTAAGTCTCACCTGCTAAAGTGGGAGTCAAAAACATATACAAAACATAGAGAAATTAAATAAAGCAAATGCTCTATCATACTTGTCTGCAAGGCAAAGTGGAGTTGCTGCCTTTCTTAACTTTATTATAATGATTTATAATCCAAACTGGGAGCAAGACCAAGACCCTATGCTCTGCAAACATAAACACAAGAAAAACAGCCAACACTTTCCTTTTGATGCCCTTTGAATAACGTTGCCTAAGATTTTCTGGTTTTCACTTTTTGTCTTTTTTTAAGCCCGTAAATACAGACAAATTTAAACCTAACACCTAAAAATAATATGCAGCCAACAGTGTTAGCCTTAAAGCAAGCTCTGAACTCCCATTTCTAGTAAAACTGTTCTCCAACAGGCAGAGCTGTGAAGTCCCTCTCCCCCAGCACCACGAGGCTCCCAAAGCCCTGAACTCTGAACACCATCTAGACAATATTCTCACTGCTTTGGTCTTTTTTTAAAGTCTACAGAAACCTTTCCTGAACTGATTTTTTCTTAGCAACAAAATTAACTCTGTTCTGATTTTAGTGAAAAGAGCTCTTATAGATAAAAAATCTGGCCATGTTAGACTCACCTTGTTTTTTCTATCACAAAGGGCTCAGCAAGGGGTCTAAGAAAGCAGACAGCTGTACCTGTCCCACCTCAAAGCAAAATTCCAGTCAGGGAGGCAGCATTAATTATTAAAGGAAAATACGGGGATTTTCCTTAGCGATTCAAAGGCAATTCATACAGCAATTAAAGTATCAGGTTCAGTTGTACTCATAATTATGTGGTTATAATAGTAAACATAGCCATACATAAACAAATAAATAAATGGGCAAACAAGGTGAAATGTTTAGCTTGCATCGAGCTCTTCCCCCAGGGATGAGAGCCTCAATGGTCCCTGCCACCAGCACGGCCACCGGTGCGGGGGTCAGCTCAGCCGGTGTGATACACACACGCTGGATAAGGCAAGCAGAGACCCTGAAGTCATGGGTATCTCCTCCCCTCCCCTTCTCCTGGCTGTTTCCACAACCAGCAATTACCTGGAGACAGGCTCAAATAGAACCATAAGTCAAATGGGGACAAACATCTTAATTTTGTCAAGAAACTCAAGTCATGGCTACCGTGTATCACCTGCAGCACAGGGAGGAGAGCAAAACCTGTTTGGCACAGCTCTCCTGCCCCCGTTTGTGTTGGCAATCTGCAGGCTAAAAGGCTGCCAACAAATACAAATAAAAACGTAAAAATACATTTGCTGCACCTGGTTCTCTATTCTTCTCTGAAATATATGACTAAGCTTTGCTCTAACATGAGTGGGGAGGCAACAGAGCTACTACTTGTGTATTGAAATGGGTATTAGCTGTATCCAAAACACCCCAGTTAGAGGGATGAGCAAAGAGACTAACAAAAAGCTGTATGGGGCACCCTGCTGCTTTTCAGACAGTAGCCAGCAGCCATCCAGGATCAGGTGTTTCTATGGTCAAAGCTTCCCAAGTTTTGCAAAGGAATTTTAAAGAATAATGTAAAGACAGTAAAAATTTTACAGGAAAAAAATGAAGCTCAAAGCTTTTGAGAACACTGCAGACAGTTACAGCCTCTGTAATTTGCCCTTTTGCAGGAAATGGTTTGGGAATAAATACGCCCATTTACAGTGGGATGCTTTCATTTACACCCTCCTGGGCAAGTCAGGCACAACTGGAGAAATCATCTTCACAGTGTGCTACAAGACTAGGAGCACTCCTTGCAGGATGAGAAGACAGATGGCTAAGGGGAGGCATGAAAAGCAAATACAAAATCACAACAAGAAGGAGATCAAAGAATAAACAATCCCTGTTCCTCACTATACTAAAAATAAAGATCATACAGTGAAATGATCAGGCAACACTTTTTGAAAGAAAACAATCTCTGCAAGTGTGTGCTTCTGAATGGTGGGGACTGTGATAAGGCATTGGGGAAAGCAGAAACCTTAGAGAAGGATTAAACATTGAGAGATGAGGGCACCATGCATTCTGGCACTGACTTGCCCCATGACAAGTCAACACCATAATCCAGGGGAACCCTGTAGCCCCAAAAGCCGTTAAACATCTGTCTGCTGGGAGCTGGGACAGTGGAAAAAGGGAGGGACCAGTCTGTACTTGTCCTGTTTCTCACAAAAAAATATTTGTTACTAGGCAGAGCCAGAGTGGGGATATTAGCTCAGAAATCCTTTCGGCTTCATATAATTAAGCAGGTCTGAGAGGTGAAGCTTATGCTAGTACATATAACAAGCCACTGCACAGGATTGATCACCTGCAGGAGCAGCAGTGCTGGACCTGGCGCAGTTTTTGGCCAGTGCAGTAGCTCCCCAGCAAGCGGGCTTGCTTCCAGGGATGGATTCTGGCCATGCCGGGATGGGACCGCACAGAGTGAGCCCTGCCAGCCCAGCCAGGCTCTGCCACTCAGCCTCCGGAGCAGGCAAGCATCCCTGCCTTGCTTAATGTGCTTCTGTAAACATGAGCAGGGCAGGTCTTCTCTGACTTTAAATTACTTAAATATGCAAAACAGCAGTTGAAATCATCCCAACTATTTTCTGCTATCTGTATGGCAGTTGGGCTCATTGATCTCACGCATCAATAAAAGGGCCACTTAGGCTAATGGGAGGCAATACCTTAATTACCTACACATGGTGCTGAATCAGGCAGCCCAGCTAAATCCCAAACCCTATGTGGCCTCCTGGCCCTAAACCAAGCGGTGCCAGGAGATCCTCTTTCACTGTTTACCTGCCTCTCCTTCAGACTTGCTTCTGAAACGGGAGGAAGTCAGTGTACTTTTTGACTAACAAACACATCCAAAAAGGGTGTGTTGTGCCTTGCCGAAATCGTAACTCACTCGCAGAGCAGGATACACCCAAAAAACTTCTCCGATGAGCAGCAGCTTTTCCCACAGGCTGGGTTTGAGCGTATTATAGTCAAGACAGCATGTCTATGAGAGACTGTTCCTGTCTGCAGAGATCGGTGTGAGGGAGCCCCGGGGCTCCTTCCTGCCAAGCACAGCCCTCAGGCCCCACAGCCCCTCGCGGCCGCCATCCCGGCTCCACGTCCACAACAGCTCTCAGCGGCACATCAAACCAGTTTCTCCTCTGAGGGCTTTGCAGCTGGGTCTACCTTGAAGTTCACCTCTTAAGGAGGGTTTCTCACACAGGAGAAAAGCCTCCCTGACTGGATTTCTTCTGATAGATCCCAGGGTGACGGGCACGGTAATCTTGGTTTGCATCTGGCCGCGCTCTCTCTGCCTCCTCCGAGTCCATTCAGATGAAGACCTGTGGCTTTATGCCGCGAGAGAGGTGGATGTCTCAGCCTGCAGTGAGTGTCTTTAACACAAGGACACCGCAGAGAAGAGTTAGAGGGAGGATGGTGCCAAATCAAAACACAGTTCAAGAGACATGAAAGCGTCTTTCCTCAATACGCTGAACAAGCCTGGCTTTGGGGAAGCAATTGCCACAATTTCTAAACCAAAACGCTGAATAATTACAGGCCACTTAGCCCAGTGCTACCTACTGTGCAAAATCCTCAGCACATGTTTCCACACAAACCAGTGGTTTGAGCTTTTCTGGTAACCTTGGATGACTGGGACAGTAAAAAGGGAACTCCAGGTGCAAGGACACGAGGTTAGTCTCACAGTAATGTCAGTGTCCCTGCCTGGAGCCCCTGGGCAATGAGATGTCAGCCAAGCACAGACACCTTTTGCTCTATGATGTGGACTTCATGGATCTTCTCCAACTGCTCTGAAGAGCGGCAAACCAAAGGCAGGTACAATGATTTCACGACCATGACAGCCCATTTCCCAACTCTGAGCATTTTCATACACACAAACCATCGCATGAGCCCAATTCTGATGAGTCACCCTGTTCACTTTGACTCACCCTCTCTGCTCTTCACCAAACGCAAGCCAGTACAGGCCAAATCCTACCCAGTTGTCACGGCAAGCTGCTGCTCAGACCGTAAGGCCTTTGGGTGCAGCTGACGAGGGAAGCGAAGGAACGCACATGGATGCATCCTGCGCACACACTTCATCTCCATCCATTTTTTCCCACCCTCTGTCTTTTCTAAAAACACCCATTTCTAGCTCTGTGGTTCTGAGGAAACAAAGCAGGGGGGAAAGAGAAAAAGAGAACAAGTGTGGACAAGGCTCGAGGGAGCTCCAGATAAGACAGCGTGTGAAATCCCAGCAGCCTCTCTGGAGGCACCTCTCTCTTCCCTCTTCTACCAACATGCCTACTGCTGGGGCTGCACCCAATTTTGCAAAGATAGAATCTTTTATTTTTTATTTTTTTTTGTGAGGCCAGTGTTACAAGTACAATCCTCTGAAGCCAGCAAGGTTTCCTGAAGCGTGAGAGAAGGCAGAGACCAGTCTTTTCTCTCCCTTCTCTTTGTTCGGATCAGGAATTTGCAATCCAAATCCTAGCCACACCAGGGCAGGCAATGAGCCCAGCCGCTGTAAGAAGCATCTTAAAGAGTTTATGAGGCTGCTTGCCAAGGAGCTGCTGTGAGACAAGGTGAACTGAGCTCAAAAAACCACTGCATATATATATGAGACCATTAAGATAGCAAATAAAAAACCTGCCTGGCAATGCAAAAGAATGTGGTAGTTACCGACTGCTCCCCTATAGCTGCAAAGAGTCCTTGAAATATTAACAGGGTTATCAGCATTCACTTATCAGTTACAGTAGTGCCTAGATAATTCAAAGGACTGAGCCAGAGCTCATAAGTATATACTTTCTCAATGCAAAGTCCTTACTCTCAGAGAATTTATTTTTTAACCAAAAATTTGTTAGTTTTTCCAATTAACAAGCCTAGAAATGCAGCAATATGCAGGGAATGAAGAAATAAATATACAGAGTTGTATTTTTGCATTCATTTATTTCAACACTTTTTGTGCCCTGTGTTTCTGAGACAGGCACTCTAAACATGTTTTACTGAATTTCTTGTGGTTTTGATGGTAGCAAAATGCAACTGCATCACAAAGTCTGTGGTAGGTTCAACCTGTAGAATTTCTGGGTGGCAGAACTTCACACAAATTAAAGCTGGGAGTTTCGTACCCACAGAAGAGTAGGGAGTGGTTACGCACTTGCCTACGTGGGTTAGGGGCTGAGGATTGTGCACAGAGCACTGAAACAAATTCTCCCCTTAGTTTGAGTCAGTGTGGTCACACAGACCTGAGGGAGGGACAGCACAACCCTTTCAGGTGTTGAAAGGACTTTCTAGAGACTTTCTACCTTCCAGAAGGGGCAAAACACAAGCATGGCCAAACCCATATAACCTTCTCCAAGCAGCCACAGCAGAGAACCCACCAAGCCAAGAGCAGAGCTTAAACCCACTTAATTACTGCCTCCTCATTCACACCATCCATGGTACCCGTCCAGCTGTGTGCTGCACTGTTCCAGCACAAGGTAATAAAAATCCTACTCAAAAAATCCCAATAAAAGCACATCTTTTCCTTTAGGCTTTGGTTGCAAATGCACAGCATCCCTAAGATAACCTAAGGGCTGGCTGCCACAGTACCTCTCCTCCTCTGCACTGGCACTTATCTCACTGAACTGCTTCTTCATAGGAAGTCAGAACTTTTTTGTTTGCTTGCTTTTTATTAGTAGTGTGGCTTTTCATCAACTTTCATCCTCCTTTGCACTGTCTTTGATACTCCTTTGATGGACTGAGCTGTTTCTTCATGCTAAGTCAGAAGTGTGTTTTCTTTTTTTTTCAATGGCAGGTTGGCTTTTTAGCAACTTGGTGCATGGAACCAGCCCAGCGCAAGGTCACACAGGTGCTGGGAAGGGAAGGACTGTAACAGCCAGAAGCAAGGTTGGCTCGGATTTGCTGCAACTTGCAGCCTGTGACATTTGTGAATAACTTCCAGCCCCATTCATTTATCTGTTGAACCACGCTGCCTTGTGGATTCGTTATCTTCTTTTGATACCAAGTCTAGAAGAAGATAGCAGGTTCTGCTACCAACACACAACAACTTACACAAGCTCAGGCAGTTCAAAGGGCTAATTGCATTTACAATTTGTTAATATGAGTGTTTAATTTCTGCAGCAAAAAGAGAACAGGAAATAATTTTCTCACCAACAAGCTGAGTTTTCTATCCAAGCAAGCTTCTCAAGGAAGTGTGTTGTATATACATAACACTACTTATAAACTATCAAGCACTACTAACTTATCAAGCTTCATCTTAAACCCAGCTATGCTTCTTTGGATCCCTTCATAGAAAGGTTGTTCCAGAAATTTGCTTCCCTAAAGGTTTCAAAGTGCCTTCTAACATCCCACCTAAATTTATTGAGAGTAGGTTCACTTACAGATTTTATCCTTTAAACTGCCCTGCTCTTAACTTTGTTTTCCCTAAGTACTTCAGACAGGTAGGTAGCAATCCTAGTTCTCTTGGGTTCTCTTTTTGCAATATGAAAGATGCAATCTTCTGTCATAAATGATATCTTCAGTGAAACAAATCCTCTGTCTCTCAACTTGTCCTCTTTACAATATAAATTAACTTTTCTTGACTAGGAACTACTAGAATAGCACAGAGATGAGATATTCGTAGAGTCTTATACAACAATATGTCATTTAAATCCCTGCAGTAGAAGCCCCACAAGCCAACACGTGTTTCAGCTGGTTTGTTGCTTCCACCTTTCCGAACCAACTCAAAACACACAGACAGTGGTTGGTCAAGAAAAGAAAGTCATCTAAGGAGTGTAATTTCAGAAAATGGAATAATTTTCCATCCCAGTATCTGATAAGCATTTTAAATACAACGTAAGTAGGTGGAGGGCTCGTCTCCAAAGAGAGGGCAGTATGGTCTTGCATATCATCCCCAGAAAACAATATATTGCTTTCTTTGGGGAAGTGGCAGCATTGCCCCTAAACAAGCACGAACACACGATCCAATGAAAGGAAATGCAAGAGATGCTGAAACCTTGTCACAGGCTAACTTGTTCCAAGAGATTTCTGACTCATAAATTACCATAGAGAAAATTAAATGCTATGAAATGCTGAAGAACAGCATAGAATCAGAACGATTTGGGCTGGAAGGGACCTCAAAGATCATCTAGTTCCAGGCCTTGAACGCTTCCAGGAATGGAACATCCACAGCCTCCCTGGGCAATCTCTTCCCGTGCCTCACCACCATCAGAGTAAAGAACTTCTTCTTTATATCTAGTCTAAACCTGCGCTCTTCCAGCTTTCACCCATTACCTCTCATCCTATCACTACAGGCACTTGTAAAAAGTCCCTCCCCAGCTTTCTTGTAGGCCCGCTTCAGGCACTGGAAGGAAAATAAATTAATTAAGACGTCTTTCAAGGAACAGATGCAGTGGCGGTTGCTTAGTGTGGGATTATTACCTATTGTGCTTTCCAAGGGTGACAGAATTACCCTGACACTCTAATGGATCAGCATCTCATTTTCTAGAGAACCAGCTCTCAGCTGTGAGCTCTTGGGACCTGAGCACCTCCACAAGCTGCTACACCCATTGGCCTCTCCCATCACACTATGAGGATGGAGCTGGTGTTCACTAGCGAAAAACTTCTCCCCAGGAGAGACCAGCAGCAAATTAGCCGCTAATTGGTTACCAGGGAGGGATGACACTGGTCACAAAACTAGTCAGAACCCTGCTTTTAATAATCACCCTATCATAAAAGCGAAATCTACTGCAAATAGGAAAAAGCACTGGAAATGCAAACGCAGACGCGTGGCTGTGAAATCATCAGGCCGAGCTCTCTCTCTGCTGAGCACATGGAGGGATTCAGTGACCCTGAGGGAGCCTTACCTGTTGAATGAGCCAAGAATACGCCTCTCCAGGTATTAGGCAATGTCGTGTAATACGACTACAGCAGTAAGCACAAAGGCTCTACAGTGCAAAGAACAACACTGTTTAATTTCACAACCACTGAAATCTCAGATCGATTTCTTCAAAATTCAGTTTCAGCACTGGAAGAAAATTTAATTAGTCTTTTCTTATCATTAGTCATTTAGGTGAGTTCACTTAAATATTTGAAAATGCACGATATCCCAACTTTATACCGCACTGAGCCAGTAAAGTGCCATCCTATATGGGCCCTGTGAGTAAAGTTGCTTACTTCAAGAGACACTTTTCAGTCTAACAAAGCTTTCAAATTGGCCAGCAGAGTTGTCACTTTACTTTCCCTTTAGGCTTTGAAAAGAGCAATGGGATCTTTTGACAGCTGAAGTCTGATCAAGGAGACACAGAGCAAAAAACCAGGGAGGCACTGACACCAGCTCAGAGCAGGCGAAATAGCCTCTCCTGGAGGACTTTCCCTCAGGAAAAAAAAAAAAAAAAAAGAAAGGATGAATGCTCAACTGCCACCAGTAACATAAAGAATTTTATCTGAGCATCTCAGCACCTCAGCTTCAGTGCAGTCTCATGCACGTTGACTGAGCCAAAGACTGAATCAGTCATCTCCGCTTAAGAAATCCCCAACAACTTGGCAAGGGATGTATTTTAAAAGCAGATCATACAAAAGTCCATTAAACCTATTCATATAAAACAAACAAGTTAGCTGCATAGATTAGAAAAAGTGTCTTTGTATCTCAGTTCTCACCTGAGTTTATTGCCATTAATTGGTCATATCCGTCAATGCTGCCGGTAGTAAATAGGAATTTCTTAGTTTAAAGCCTCTTAAAGCCTGAATAAAGCCCCAGACACTGCTATTAGCTAAGCCATAAGGGAGCTGAGGCACAGAGGAACTAGCCAGTAAAAGTGACTGCAACTTGCCACAAGGGATAGGGAAAAAAATATAGTCACTATTCATACCCAAACTGGGCCAGTTCCCAGTTTGTGGGTACAGGCGTTGCTTCCACGGACTGCAAAGCCAACAAGGACCAACAGTCAGTGTGCAGAGAGTCCTGCGACCTGGGGTTGGCCACAGAGATCCCACCGCTGCCTGTGCCGGGCAGCAAAACCTCTGTGGAACTGTCACCCCCTCATGCCACAGCCCCTGAGACCCTGTGCAGGGAGAGGGGCAAAGGATCATGGCTGCAAAACCTCTGGATGTTGCACCCAGCACCACTGAGGTCCCAATCCCAAAACGGCCACTGGGAGTACGAGGGCTTTGTGGGCGATGTGACGAGCCAGCAGTGTGCCCAGGTGGCCCAGAAAGCCAGTGGCATCCTGGCTTGTATGAGGAACAGTGTGGCCAGCAGGAGCAGGGATGTGATTCTGCCCCTGAGCTCAGCCCTGGGGAGGCCTCACCTCGAGCCCTGTGTGCAGGGCTGGGCCCTCACTGCAAGAAAGACCTTGAGGGGCTGGAGCGGGTCCAGAGGAGAGCAACGAGGCTGGGGAAGGGACTGGAGGGAAAGTCCTGTGAGGAGAGGCTGAGGGGGCTGGGGGGGGGTCAGGCTGGAGAAGAGGAGACTCAGGGGGGACCTCATCACTCTCTACAACTGCCTGAAGGGAGGGTGCAGTCAGGTGGGGTCGGGCTCTTCTCCCAGGCAACCAGTGACAGGACGAGAGGGCACGGCCTGCAACTGCGTCAGGGGAGGTTTAGGTTGGGTCTCAGGCAGCCCTTCCTCACGGAGAGGGTGCTCAGGCACTGGGATGCTCTGCCCAGGGAAGTGGTGGAGTCACCATCCCTGGAGGGGTTTAAGGAGAGGCTGGATGTGGCACTTAGTGCTCTGGTCTGGCCGATGTGCTGTTGTTGGGTCATAGGCTGGACTTGACGATCTCAGAAGTCTTTTCCAGCCTTAACAATTCTGTGATTCTGTGATTCTCTGATTAGAGCAACCCAGTCATTGGGAATATTCCTGGAAGGGATGGACCCTTGCCTTGGGCCGATACATCCACCTAATTACAGGTAACAGCATGGTGGTCAAAAGAAGGTGAGAGGTGGATGAGAAACCTGTCCTGCCTCCTCAAAGGCAAGAGGGAAGGCAGTGAGAAAGGATGCTGCCACTTCATGGGCAAGCAAAGTTCCAGTGCTTGCTGGGCACACCATCGCCCGGGCCTGGGGCGGTCCCCAGCGCCGCTATCAGTACCCGGCTATCTCACGGAGCAGTCGATCCATCAATGTCTTTTGGTTATCCTAATTTACAGCAGCGTTACAAAAGCAGCCCCTGTGAGGTCCCCACAGCACACAGCCCTGTACAAACTTGCCGCAGGCAAACTCTGCAGACGCAGTGCCTCGTTGCAAAACACCACATGGCAAACAGATCCAATGAATGCCAAGGCAGAGGGGACAGGAAGATAAGCAAGAAGGAAGAACATCAGCGTGTTTTGTTTAATAAGCTTTCAGCATCCACCAGATCCTTAAAACCTGCCCAGGTTCCCACTTTGCATAACCAGTGCAAACAACCAGCACCCGCTGTCAGCAGCTCGGCCAACAAACCCAGGGGTTAGATTGCCAAACTCAACATAGAATAATGTTGGGCAGCTTGGAAAGCAGGACCTAGAAGTTAACTTGTCTTACCTAACATCCCAAAAAATCAAAGACGTTTGCTCACATCACTTCAGCTTGCAACAAATCCTCTTGTAAACAGCCTGCAAAGCCAAGGAGAAGGCTCCAGCAGGTTTCATGATCTCGAGAAACTGAAGCTAAGATGGGATTTAAACTAGTAGACAATTATCTGCCAGATGGAGAGCTCATCATGCGGAGCACACATTGCTAAATTACAGTGTCAGTTAAAGGAGGCCAACACCAGAAATACACCCCGTGAGAAGGGAAACCGAGTCAACCGATGGGATCGTTCAACCCAGTCACTGCTGCCAAGAGACTTTTACCTATGTGTCAGGACAATGTCGGCTAGCTCTAGCGTCAGCGAGCACACTGCGGGAAAAGCCACAGGATCCAAGTGACGAGCAGCAACATGTTGATAATTACTCGCAAGTCTATCATCACGGCAAACTGCAGTGAGAAAGAGGATTAAACAGTAGGCAAAGATGGGTTGAATTCTGGATATTTAGCAGCATAA
Source organism: Apaloderma vittatum (assembly GCF_000703405.1). Lineage (NCBI taxonomy): Eukaryota > Metazoa > Chordata > Aves > Trogoniformes > Trogonidae > Apaloderma > Apaloderma vittatum. The sequence continues at coordinate 43,729 of NW_009721286.1, forward strand.
TTTAAGTCTGAGCCTAGGAATCCTTCCATAACTGACCCTTTAGCTCATCTGGGGGCTGCTCCTCATAAAAGCAAAATACATTTACAAATAGTTAAAGCCAGAAAGCAAACAAATCAGCTCTGATCAATAGGAAAGTAATCCCAAGAAAGCACCCAGCTTCATTTTACCTTTGAGTTCCCAGGTGGGAAGAGCTCAGTCCCTGGTTACAGCCAGAACTGACCTCATCCTGACAAGGCCTAAATGGTTCATGATCCAGCTTTTATTATGGCCTAAACAAAATCCAGCAGCTGAGAGTTAAAGATAGATGGCCCACACCAGCGCTCAACTGAAGCACATGTGCCCATATACACAAACATGAGCCACGGAATCGTCGGAGTTCAAAGGGACCTCTAGAGATCGACTAGTCCAACGCCCCTGCTAAAGCAGGATTGCCTAGAGCACATCACACAGGATTGCGTCCAGGCAGGATCTCAAGTCTCCAGAGAAGGAGACTCCACAATCTTGCCTGGGCAGCCTGTTCCTGTGCTATGTAACCCTCACAGTAACAAAGTTTTTCCTCATATTTAGTTTTGTCTAAATATGCGGAAAAACTTCTGGTGTTCCAGCTTGTGCTTTCCCAGAAAGTGCTCTGCAAGTGTGAGCATGAGGTCTTGTCAGTCTTAGATTAATGACTGGACTTGACGATCTTTAAGGTCTTTTCCAACCTTGACAATTCTGTGATTCCGTGATCCTGTAGCTTATGGCACTTCCCAAAGAGATGAGAAACGTGAGCCCCACAATAAGCTTCTGTACCTTATTCAGCTCCTCTTTAATGTATAACATGGTAAGAGCTTTGAGATCAAGGGCTGGAGCGCAGCCCATCTCTGCCCTGGCTAAGTGTCCTGATCACTATGCTGAGTGAAGTGCCTGAGCTGTAGAGGGATGGTATTTCAAGTACTCCCACTTTATAGGATACTTAACTGCCTAAAACAGGATACCACTGCAGGGGACAGGCACCTAAAAGTGAGGTGCTGTGGCATTTGGCAGTTAGACACAAGTCTTCTGCTGGACCTAAGCTGTGAAAGGTAACAAAGCAGCTCTTCCTAGTCATGCTGAGCTGTGCCTGCAGTGTCCAGAGGAACTGCTAAAACAAACAGTCCACTACTGTGGGACAGCTTTTACACGACTGAAACTAAATTCGGACAGCTAAATAAATAAATAATTTTATATTTTAAAAAAAAAGAAATAAATTACAGCTTGGATGTTAAAGGGTTTCTTTTAGAAACAGACCCAGCATGAACATCCTCACAAGCACACAAGTAAATAAGGGGCTGGTCAGGTTCCTGCAAAGTCCAGAAGTGCTACAACAGGAATTCAGTCCAATAAACTCAATGACTTGCTTACATCAGTCCTGAACAGGGTCAAAGAGTCTGATCTGGAGCTACTGAAAGCAAAAAGCAAACCCAACAGATCCAGCAGCAATTTGTACCCACAGTACATACTCCCATGTCATGGCAGCCACAGAGAATCACCTTGAGTACATCTGCTTCCACACCTAACAGCCCCTTGGAATTTAACAGCAAAGACAGACTGCTAGGTGCTGGCCATCATGTCTGTGAAACTCAAACCTGACAAGGCAGTCCCTGCTTTGCCCCATTTGGTGGGCAAAGCAGGGACTGGATCTAGCTCACAGACTCCTCAGCAGGCAGGAGAATCCGTGCTGATGATGCTTGTTAACAACAGCTTCGCCTCCCTCCTTCAAAAAGTGCTGAAATATTTTGACCAGATGCATCATTTCCAAAAACTGCTGGAAACCTGATGGAACATAACATCTATCATGCATCGGCAATGGTGTTGAAAACAGATTACTTTCCTTTGTATCTGATAGGCGTAACATGTCTATGTTTATTATGTGGTCCCCTGAGGATTTATTACAGGTTTACCATTTCATTTATTTGCTTTTTTTGTGCTTGGCAAGAGTAAACACTGGAATAAATACGAAGGTGGTTACAGCTTAGCAGCATTAACGACTTGTTGAAACAAAGTCCAAAAGTTTTCCTTTCTCTTCAGCAAATCCTACTTTTCTTTCCAATCACTTTTTTTTCCAAGTGTGAAGATCATGTTTCTGAAGTATTTTAAAATTTTATTTCTTTTTTGAATGCCAAATCCCCATAAAAGCATACTTTCCTCCTTCATTCGCTCAAACTCTTGACAATATTTAAAGTCTCTTCTAACATTATTCATGGCAAAACACTTTCCTGCTTGCAAATGAAAGCCTCCTCCATCCTTACCATCTAGTCTGCTCAGCTTGTTACTACAGGTAGTTTGCTGTAACAGAAATTAGTACAATCATCGCTGCGAAAGAAAACAAACCCTTCCGTCCTGGCACACACATTCAGTGTGGGTTCATCCCACCGAAGTTTAGCCACCTAACAACAGCCCCAGCCAGTCATTTATATCCCCTCTTTAATCAGGGGGGTGAGATGGGCATCTCCAGCCAGCAGCCCTCCTGCCTATCAACCAGGCATGGCTGCAACCTATATGACCCCCTTTGAAGAGATACCTGATTTCTTGTGCACATCACAGCAGGTGATACAAATCTGACAGTAAGAGCCAAGAATCTTCAGTTCAATCCAACAAAATCAACTCATTGCAATGAAATCTCAACTAATGTTCACGTGGCCAGGACTTACAAAAATAAAAAAAAAAGGCGTTAGGCAAATCTCGCTAAACAAACATGAGATAGCTCAATGGCAGATTTCAAAATTTTCCACGAAGATTGCATCCTGCCCCTTTTGGAAACTCGTGTTACATCTATAAATAGTTCAGTGTTTTTCAACACTGGAAAAAGAGCTGCACTGGGGGGCGAGTGGGTAAATAACAATACTGTCACTTGTCACAGAAACACCAAGTGGCAAAACTGAATTCAATTTGGTCTCAGATGTTCTTTCTTTCAAGTGGACAACCACTGCAAACAAGGCTTTGAAGAACCAAGTACCTCATCAACTTGCTCAGTACTTTGATTTATGCATCTTTTAGCCAAAAATTCTTTAAAAAAGGAGCAGACAAGACAAAAAGTTGATCATTCATAAAAGACAGCACTGCCATATTCGTTTCTTAAATGGCAAAGTAGGTGACAGAGTAGTTGGAGGAATATTTTACCTAAAAACATTTTCATTCCCACAGAAACCAGGACAGAAAAACTGCAACATGGAAGACTGCCAAAGAGGGTCGTTAGATCTGATCTGAATATCTTCATCTCTTCTAACCCTCCCACATTTCCTAAAGACTCTCCAGAGATATTTTTGGAAATACAAGTCAGTGTGCCAAACGAAGCTGAGAGAGACAGTTGCCCAAATCCTACAAATGAGGCAATACTGAGGTAAGCACATGAGCTGCAATGTTATCTTAAGTACTCAAATGTAGCGAGTCTGTCCCCACCAAGGGGCTCTCAAAATCCTGAGGGCTTATAAAAGAGGGGTAGAAGGGACGGAAAGCATAGATCTCGTGTCCGACATTTGATCCCTCCCTCACTCATCTTCCATGCATGAGTGTTCCAGCTAGAGTTGCACACACTGCTAAATATTGAAAAGGTATATCTAGCATGTAGATTTAGAAGTTTCTTCTTCAGGTTTGCTTGTTCCTGTCCAGTAAGAAATTCTGGTCCAAACTTCTAGAGTGGCCACATTCCGAGAGTCCTTGTTTAGTCTCACCTGGCCCATGAGGGAATTGAAGGGCACAGGGAGATCAAAAGTTGAACCCATGCTAGAGTCCAGTCATTGCTGTCTGTATCTGAAGCCACCAGACACAAGCGAGCTCAGCTACGCCAGCGTGTGCAGCAGCTACACATCTGGCTGAACTGCAAACACCATCACAGGTGTCGCGTACCTGTGAACCCACGGACCCTGAGCACTCAGCCAGCCAAAATGCTGGAGACAACGCGTCAGCTGCAGAGGTGTCTGGCAGACCCAGATCACACCCTCAGGAGGAGGCAGGAGGCCACGGATGAGCCTCCTTGAAGGTGCTGGGAGTCACCATGGCCACGCTCTCATCAGACCGGTGGAAATGTGAGGATGCCCGTGTTCCCACCAAAGCATCTGCTGAGGATGTCACCAGCAAGCGTCCGACCAGGAGAACGGTGAGTGCGCTACCTACCTTCACCTAATGTCAGACCTTAAAACCCACTGTTATGTTCATCAGTCAGGGGATGTCTGAGAAAATCCATTCACCTCAAAGACAGGAGACAACAATGAAAGGGAGTTTCAGCATATTAAGTGTACACGCTGAAGGAAAATGGACCATTCAATGAGCTAATGTAAAATTATACTCCTTATCAGCAGCCAGTCACTTCCTCAGGTAGCACTTCGGATGTTGGAGATAATGAAGTATAAAATCCCACTGCTTCACATCACCTACTTCCCCCAGTACTCCTACTGCAGGTTTCCTACCATCCTAACACCCAAACCTGGAAAACTGTCCCTGTATTCTAAACAAAGGGTTCTTTTGCCATTACCCTTGACAACAATTCAATGTTTATTCTGTATCTGGGCAGTTTGCAGCAGGCTCCGCAACCCCAGCCTGAAACAATTCTGAACTGCAAGGAAAGGTGTGACCAGAACAACAGAACAAAAGAGGATTTTTCCCAAACCGCAAGTGCAAGTCAGAAGTAAGGGCACTCCAGTGACTTCTAAGAGGGAAGCAAATAACAACAAGGGAATGCACCACAGAAGCCAATTCATTAATGTACCCTGAAGCTTAGAAAGTAATAAAAAAAATATAAAACAATTACTAATCCAATTAAAAAATGGTTATTACAACTGTCTCCCCATTTGCAAAGAATATGAGAATAGGAGGAAAAAAAAATCTTCTTGGTAAGCCCACCATCATACTTCTTTAAATTTAATTTCTTTCCCTTGAGACTTGTTACAAAGTAAAGCCTAATAAGAACTTTCTCCTTGTCACATCTTCAGTGTCACTCTTCTTATATTTTCTCCTTGTTATCCTGAAGTCTCCCTCTTTCCCAGAAATCACTGAGAAAAGCATCAACATCCGGGCAATAATAAAAAAAAAATTATTGGTACACTGAGCAAAGTGTGTACAAAACCAGTTAAAACCCCCTGCATCCTCCACATTTCTCATACCCTCTCAATCAAGGGCAACCCAATAGCTTGTACAGAAATCTTAACAAAAAGATGCTGCAAACACAAACAGGCCGTTGGGTTTTTAAACAGCATCACTGAGCTTGAGTTTATGCAGGGCTTTGATATACAATTTTTTGTTTTCTCTAGGAACCGATTGTGACCTCTGGAATTCATGGTTCAAAGTTTCTCTCTGTTGGATGAGGTTAGGAATTGCCATCTGCACGTGCTTCCATCACCAAGACATACTAAGGTAGAAATACTTTGTTAAAAACTAGGTAACAAAAAATGGGAATATACAGCCTGCACTGCACACAGACAGAAACAAACATCTTGTGATAGCTATGTTGCACAATAGCATTTTCTGAAAAAAAGTTTACTGACAAAATTGGCTTTTATCTGAGATAAAACATCTCATTTACTTTTTAAAGTGTTCTGTGGTAAACATTTCTTATTTTTATTGCTAGGGATCACTGTTTTAGCAAAGATATTGCTTATTTATGGTAGTTTGAGCTGCAGATAACTCCCTATTTCATTTATTTACATGCAGAAGATAACTTTTATCTCACTAACAAGTTACTTTGCCAGACAGCTTTCCAGTAAATATTTTCCCCTCGAAGCCGTAGACATTTTCCTGCTTTTTGAAACAAAAGTACACCTCTCCTATGAAATTCAAGGATAAAGTGGAAGGAAGCGCACAGGAAAGCAACAAGGCAGCCACAGCTTTTTATCAGTTGGAACAGATCATACAGCTGAAAAGAGAAAGTCACATTCCTGCAGGCTGGAGGGACACACTTTTAAACGCATCTCACCTATAGAAAAGATCAAAATATAGAACCTATAGGAAGGGTTTATGTAGCCACAGCAGATCCAGGAGCTGCCCTAACTTTAAAATGATGGTGACTACTCTTGATTTGTCATTTTAGGAAAATAAATGTAAATGTTCAAACCCACTGCTACCAACCATTATCAGCCAGCCTATACTTCAGCCCCACTTAATACATCAAGTAATGACTGGGGCTGCAATCCCACCGCTCGTGGTACGGCGCCATCTTTCTAAATGAGGTCCCTCACCGTTGCCTCCCCGGTCTCTGCAACCTCTGAGCTGCTGCCTTCTCTCCCCTCATCTTAGCATGGGGTGCAGGTGTGAAGTGCAAGCGCCCCAGGTCCCTGGGAACGCCAGCGTGCAAAAACCTACAGCCACGCGACACGTCGACACACCTCCTCCCGCATGGAGGGAGGGAGAGAGGAGTCTCCACCTGTCCAGTTCCATCATCTCCTCGTTGTATAACCCACAGGCATCCCACCACAGCCGCCTGCGGGAATGTGTTTCCCCGGGAGGGGGGAGCAAGGAAAAAAGTGCTCACTGCCCCTCGCTGACCCCGAGAGCAAGTCCTTGCAGGCAGTCAGAAGCCTCACTCCTAAAATGAACCGGTCACCCTGCAGATGCGCCCACCCAAAACACACAAAGCCCCAACAGCCCCACTCGCCCCAAAGGCAGGGGGACAAGGCCAGGGTGCACCCTGACACTGCTGAGGCACCCAGTTTGCACCCCAAGCTGTCGCTCCGCGCCTGCCCTCCACATCCAAAAGTACCCCTGCGCTTAGAGACATGCATTTTCCCTCCAGTTTCTTTTTTCCCTTTAATTTCAAATCTTCCTCACACACACAATAATCCCCCACTAATGCCTTGCACCTCAGGCACAGCTGTGGCCTTACCTTTATCTGAAGGGCTAAGGATTGCATCTTCTGTTCCATTTGTATGGAGCAAGCACAGAGCTGGAGATCCAGGATCGTTAGCATAATGACTTTTAAATTACAATAATAATGAAGATCCTTTACCAAGCCTTGAGTAAAACCCCCAAAAGTTTATTGCAGCACAAACAAGCTCTGTCTTAATTTGTATTTGCTGATAGTCAATAACCTCACTGAATGCCACTGCAGATTTAAAGCCAAAGAAATGTAAAAGACGATACTTGAGCTTGCACGCCCTCAAAAAATGCTAGGGTGTCTATCCCTCACTGCCTGAGGAGCACCACTTTCCCAAGACTGAATACTGTATGTTGTGCAATGATATTTTCCATTTATCTGGACTCAAAAGCCGTAGCGGGCACTCAGGTTGGGTTTTGTCTGCGCTGGTGAATTAGGCTGTGTTCCCAGAGGAGTCTGCACACACAGCTATTGTACCCCCTGGAGCTGTCGTTGATGAGAAGTGGGACTGCTTGTGGCAGCACAGCTAAGCAGGTGCCAGCAGCGTTTGCAATGTGATACCCGGGCAAACTTGGGCAATAATTGTGCAAAGTTGAGGCCAGCGCCAGCTTTTCCCCCCCAGCACCATCGACCGCAGCATAATGCTTAACACAGGCAAACGCAACATGACCTGAGCAATGTTTAACCCATTTTTTGACCAAACAAATCCTAGTTTAACGTTATTGTGAACATCACTGCAGGCAAAAACTAATCGTTTTTAACAATTCTGTCAATTTAAGCCACATATTTATCAGTAACACTAAGAAATCACAGACTGATCGACTCTTGACCACCTGTTTCACAAGCCCAGTGTAAAATCCTTCGCCCCCTGGACAGCAAGGCAGGATTTCAGCAGGGTCCAGATGTCACCCTTGTTGTTAAAATAACATAAACCTAAAGACACAATATGCAGGCATGAGAATATAAGGCCAAGCTCTGCCCTTCTATAGGAAAGCCCTAAAGCTAAAACAGAGGAAGGAGAATGTGTCTTTTCAGTGGATCCCTGGAGAACATCTGGGTTAGTTTCACCCGAAGGTCTGGTTTGTTCGCTCAGGCGGCTCTGCACGACAGGCACTGGCAGAGAGGGGCACCCAGTGAGAGATTCACTTCAAAAGAGACTGACTTCAAAAGCTGCCTCCCAATCCAAAGCAAAATGCTAATATCCACACCACCCACATTCCTCCCTCCTCCGCTTGGGTCGGTTCTTGGCTGGCTGCAGGGGCACGGCAGAGCAGGTATCGCGGCACCAGGGCAAAGGCAGAGCCACCCACTCGCTCAGCCTGCCCAGGGCTGCCCATCGTCCCATGCAGCTTCTGATTTACACTCAGAGGAAGTTGGAAACGCCAAGTGCGCCGTTCTCAGGTTTTATGAAGCCGATTATCCCGATTTGCTAGGTTATCACCGTTCCTGATGTTTTGTTTATGTGCAGAAGGCCAAAATTACTGTGCTCATTTGAATAATCCCGAAGTCAAAGGAAAGAATGCTGGGTTTTGCCAAGTATCAAAATTTCAAAAGCAATTCAAGCGGGTACGATGGCTCCTTGCTGGCACTGCACACGCTCGCTTGTCTCTGCAGCAAAACACATCGCTCGGTGGAAACAAGATTTTTATAGCAGCAGTGTCGCTTCCGACTCACATACAGATCAAATTCCCCAAGTTCATACAGAGCTCCGATCCTTCCCCGACCCGAAGAGCAGCTGTGAGTAGGGCAGGACTTTGTCTGGGTTGAGAGGTTAACGGCTACTCCATAGTAGTCCATGCTACTCCATAGTTTTTTCAGTTAACTGGTAGGTCATTTTAGCAGACAATTTGCAGGTATTTTGCAACACTTAGAGATAACCCTGTGGAGTGCTTCTGTCTGAGCATCTCTCTCTGTTTTTTTGGGGGGCTTGGTTTTTTTTTTCTTAAAGACTGCATTAGATAATCCAGAGAAAGAAGGCAGGTGAGACTTTGCTGGACTAATCACACACTGCCAAACTCTGCTCTTTCAATTTCCAAACAGTAAACTTCTCCAAATCAATGCCAAATGGAGTTCACTGTTTGGCAAAATTGTTTTAAAATCCTACCTATAAAAAGTTCTAATCTTTCAAAGATCTCAAGACATGCAGCAGACAGCCAGTTTTGATCAACATGACAGTGAGTTTCAGAGTTCACACCTTCACCAAACACAAAAACAATGCAGGAATGATCAAGCTCCTGTTACTTAAGAAAACGGAGGTCTCCATTTTTACCTGAAATTTCATCCACTTAAACTGCATAAATCATCAGACTGAAAAAGGAATACTTCATGTCATCTATTTTTTTTCTGTTCTGAACACACTCTCTTCATCGAGGCTACCGAAAATACTTTTTCAAGCTTCGTGCCCCAAGATGAGTTCTTATCTTCTGCTACCAGATAAAGAGCTACTGGTTCAGCCAGACAGTGACCGCGCAATCACCTGCGCCTTAATCCGAATGTTTTTCTTTAAGGTCACAAGCCAACTGTCTGTTTTTTCTGCAAGTCCTCACAGGACATGGAAACATCATTTACGAGCTACTTTACCACATTAGTTGTCCCCCAGCCTTTTGGGAGAACCAGAAGTGGCTTGTCAGGTGATACACGGCAGTAAATTCAGTCAGCTCAATTAATATCACTTTCATTTTCCTAAAACCAAAAGGACCTCAAGCCTGCTGACATGAGGGAGAGGACGGCTCGCTCCCCCATGGCCCCACTGCACGCCAGGGCTACTCACACCAAAACAAGCACTGCCAGGACTCTGCCACAGTTTGACTACTTTTTTTTTTTTTTTAATACAACCATCGAAAAGAAGCATCTCCCAAAGGGCCATTTTACATACCTAGGACCTTCAGGCATTTTTTTCCAAAAAGAACACAAATATTAGTTTAAGGTTGCAGAGAGAGGCAGCAAGGAAAGTATCTCATTAAACCTCTGAAAGTCAACAGAAGTATGGGATTAGGTCCACAGTAAACTTTATAGAGTGGCACCTGCAGAGGAAATTACTCATTGCATGACTGATGCCACAATTAGAGGTATAAAAAGTAATTCCATGATAAACAAGCAATTGAGCAGAAAAAAGAGTAATTTTCTAAGAGCATGTATGCACTCATACAAAGGTACACATGGGATGAGATCAGACAGTCTTCACATGCACAGACATTAAATCTCTGAGGAAGACAATGGTACAGCACCCCTACACCTCCTCTCCTCTGTCTCGCCGAAAGAGCACCAATTTTGGGGCTGCATTTGGCCAGCATCTGTCCCTGGCGTTACTAAAGCAGCTCTGGTGCAATTACCCACGTTGCACAGCAATTACACAGCCCTAACTCATTGCTTTCAGTCGCTGGCGACACAAACCAGCGCGGATCCACCAGCATCACGTCCACCCTGGCCACATTGGTGGAGCCGAGGTCTAAGGATCTACCAACCAAACCTCCTGGTATGCAGAAGGGAATAAACATGTTTTGTTGCTAAAAAGCAGAGATATCAAATCTCAACCTTTTTTTTTCTGTCTAAGAGACAAGAAAAAAAAGAGGGAGGGGAGATGGCATTACAGATATCTGTGCATTCCCTTCATCTTTGCAAGTTACATCATTTATTACCTTTACGCAACCACATCAGAAAAGCTTCAGCCCAGGTACTACCTCAGCTGAGGGAGTATACCCTTCCACGCACGCTCCTATTTATTTACCCTTGCGATCTGCATTTACTAAACAACTACAACCCACTGCTTCAATCCGCAGCACATGGGCTTGATACATTTTTGTGGTTCCCTTCCAAAAATTTCACAGATAAATTGCTGCCTCAGGAAATCGAAAGCTGCGCTCTAAACTGCAAGTGGGTTACTTCTGCCCACGTTCCCCCGCTGGCCCGACAAGCAGAATTACACACCTCACGAACCTCGAGCGCTCACTTACCTGAGACCGACACTTTCATAAGGGCTTCCAGGGGTCTGTTGTTGTCCAGATCACGACTGAGTTTGAGCTCTCCCGTGGCAGAGTCCAAAAGGAGCAAGTTTAATTCATTGCCTTGCACAAAGGTGTAGGCCAGGCTGTCAGACACATCGGGATCATGAGCTGGGATCTTGCCAATCACACCGGAGGGGAAACTGTTGGACTTGTTGGTCACATAGTTATTGAAGAGGATCTGGAAGTCCTGCAGCACGGGTGGGTTATCATTCTGGTCCAAGAGGCGGATGTGTACCGTGGCCCGGCTCACAAGAGGGGCTGAAGTAGCCTGCACCACGATCACATACTCCGTCCTGCTCTCGTAATCCAGGTCCATTAGTGCCGTGAGGTCTCCGTTGAGCAAGTCTAGTTGGAAGACCTCGGGGATGTTTCCCTCTACGATCTGGTACATAATCTGCGCGTTGGTCCCCTCGTCAGGGTCAGCTGCGCTGATCCGTGCCACAATGGAGCCCACAGGGCTGTTCTCCTCCACAAAGATGTCAAATTCATCCTTCTCAAAGACAGGGGGGTTGTCGTTGATGTCCAGCACAGTCACTTGGATATCCACAGAGGCTTTCAGCGGTGGGCTGCCCCTGTCCACAGCAAAGGCCCGCAGGCTGTAGACAGCAACATTCTCGCGGTCCAGCTTGCGCAGCGTGCGTATCACTCCAGAAGTGGGTTCAATGTAGAAGTCTCCATCTCCGTCGTCACCACCTTGGAATGTGTAGAGGAGACGGCCATTGAGGCCTGAGTCGCGGGCGGTGGCAGACAGCTGCAGGACGCTGGTAGAGAGCGGCACATCCTCGAAAACTGAGCCCTGGTAGCGGTCACGCAGGAAGTGGGGTGCGTTGTCATTGGCGTCCAGGATGAGGATCTCGACATACGTGGTGTCTGATTTCTGAGGGATGCCATTGTCGTGGGCTGTAATAGCCAACGTGTACGAGGCCTGGTCCTCATAGTCCAGCTCCATCAGGGTGGTGATGGTGCCTGTGTCAGGGTCGATGCGGAACTGGGGGATGTTATCATCCAAAATGTAAGTGATTCTCGCGTTCTCCCCCGTGTCTTCATCAGTGGCACTGATGGTGACAATGGAGGTGCCGATAGGCTTGTCCTCACTGACGCTCACTGTGTAGTGGGAGCTCTGGAAGACCGGGCGGTGTGTGTTGGCATCTGTGACGTTGATGAAGACCTGGACGGTGTCAAAGCGAGTGCCATCAGAGGCAGTGACTGTGAGCACATACTGCCTTTCCTGCTTGTAATCCAGGGGCAAGGCCAGCGTGATCAGCCCCCCTCCACTCTGACTGGTGATGGCAAACCGGTTCCTGGTGTTGCCGCTGGTGATCTGGTAAGTCACAACGCTGTTAACGTCCCTGTCCACTGCCGTCAGGGTCAGGACACTGCTGCCCACAGCCGCATCCTCATTCAGTCTGAGGTGATACACCTTCTCCGTGAAGGTGGGATTGTTGTCATTCACGTCCAGGACAGTGATGGACACGCTGGCTGAGGAGGTCATGACTGGCACGCCATGGTCCCTGGCCTCCACTCCAAAGTGATAATTCTCCACAGTCTCTCGGTCCAGCTCTGCAGCCACCGTGATCCACCCTGTGCTGTTGTTGATCTGAAAAGGGAACCCAGAGTCACTTGCTACTGGGGCACCTCCAGTGGACGGTGCCATCTCTATGAGTTTGTACTCCAGGCGGGCATTCTCCCCGGAGTCAGCATCCACAGCCTGGATGTGCAGCACCGAGTAGCCCAGAGGAACATTCTCCAGCACCGTGGCCTGGAAAGGAGTGCTCACAAAGATAGGGGCATTGTCATTCACGTCCACAACCTGCACCGACACCATGCCACTGGAGTTGATCAGGGGAGGCCTGCCCCCGTCCTGGGCTTTGATCCTGAGCGTGTACTCCCGAAGAGTCTCGTAATCCAAAGGGTTGATCAGGTCGATGGCACCAGAGAAAGAGTGGATGTAGAACTGGCCTTTCAGGTTGCCACTCACAATGCTGTAGTGCACCTGGGCATTGCTGCCCCGGTCCCGATCTGTGGCCTGCACCTGCAGTATCTGGCTGTTCACGGGGGCATCCTCTGGCACCTGGACCAGGTAGCGCTTCTCGCTGAACTGAGGGTAGTTGTCATTCTCATCCTCGACAGTGATGTGTACCATCGCCGTGGCACTGCGCGGTCCTGGATCCTTGCCCTGGTCGTTGGCTTCCACCACCAGGTGATACTCAGAGACCTCCTCGCGGTCCACCGGGGCTCGGGTCCTCACAACCCCGGAGCGCGGGTCAATCTCAAAGACCCCGTCGCCAG
>NW_009721287.1:0-2595 GCF_000703405.1 Apaloderma vittatum
GGCCCAGCCCTAACCCTCGACAGATTTATTGCTGCCCAACGTGGGGCAAGGAAAAACAAACACCAATCAGGCTCAGAATATTTTTACCAGCTATTTAGATTCAACTGGGCTCTGATATATTGCCCACATAGTTTAAATTCCATCCAGCGCAATTGAGAGTGTATTAGATCTTTTCTTTGAAAGTTCTGAAGGGTTAGAAAAGAAAACCGGACAGCTCACATCATGTTACCAGTCAGTGAAATGATATGTCATGTCCTTTTAAATATGTGTTCCTCCTTGGGTGTCAGAATTTTGTCCAAACTCTCGAGTGGGTTTTGGTATATCTTTCTGTGGTTTGCCTGGTCTGGTTACATGATGAGATTTGTCACTGTTCTGGGTTTTTTAATGTTGGTGTATTCTGCAATGTTTTGGGTGATCGGCATACCTGAATACCTTAAGAACACAATGATGAATTTTATTTCTAACTATACTTTCAATTTCACCTTAGGAAATTATACTCATTTGTTTGCTAATCTGCGTCTACGAGTTTTTGAGGACTGTGATTGTGAATGCAGTTATTTTGATCGAAAGACTGAATTGTTATTGTTTCTCATGTTAATGCCCATGAATCTCTTGGCATTGTGGCATTTCTCTAGGAATTTGTGCAAGTCATTGAACATCACTGTGTCCTTTCGCACTCCGTGTGTATCAGGAAAAGTCACCCCTGTGACTAGAAAGAAACATCAGAAGAAGTCAGTTGCCCTATCAACAGATGACACAGGTCCAGGACAAGGTCCTTCTAAAGTAGCGCCATCAGATGAGTCAGACGCAGATTCATTATTAGAAAGGTTAACTGGTATCCCTGGTCCAAGGAAGAAACATCTAACAAAGACAAATCACCCGACATCAGATAATTCTAATCCAGGAAAGGGTCCTTCCAAACCAAAGTCATCAGATGGTTCAGAGCCAGAATCGGAGGCAGCCACTAAACCTTTAACTCTGAGGGAATTGTGAGATATGAGAAAGGACTTTGGCCATCGTGAGGGTGAATCATATTACAGGTGGTTACTCCAATGCTGGGATAAAGGGGCTGATACCATTGATCTGAACGGTAAAGAAGCCAAACAGCTGGGATCCCTGACTGATAACACAGGCGTCGACTCGGAACTTGCGAAAGATGACAACAGTCTCAGCCTCTGGAGAAGACTCTTGACAGCTATTAAGAGCCGGTATACCCACAAGGGTGAACTTCCCATCCACACACCCAACTGGACCAGCATGGAAAAAGGCCTGAGAGAACTGGCAGTGAGAGAGGTGATTTACAGAGATCCACAAACAATTTTAAACCCTGATGAAATGCCCTGTCACAAACCCGTTATTCAGATGTTTGTGAGGAGTGCTCCACCAATGTATAAGCACACCTTGTCAACGATGGTCTGGGCATCAGATGGTCAGACAGCAACAGTGAGTGAAGTGGCCAACAAAGCACGACAGGATAAAGACATTACTGCTAGTCCTCAACAAGCTCACATTGCTGCCATGGAAAAAGTAACTGAGGAAAATAACAGAACACTAGAGAAATCGATTGAGAAAGCCATTGAGATAGCAATGGAGAAAACCAACCAAGCAATTGAGAAAAACTTTGAATCATCTGAGAAAACCCGTCAAGCCATTGAGAAAACTAACCAATCATTAGAAAAGCTGATTGATACATTGTCCAAGAGAGATGACAGACCTCAATGGATCTGCATTGATGCTGTTAGAAGACACAGACCTTCAAGATCAACTAAAAATGATGGCAACTTTTCACGGAATGACTTGTGGATTTTCCTACTGGATATGGTGAAGATATGAGAAGATGGGATGGAAAACCTACTTCTGCTCTATGGGAACGAGTATCCAAGTTGCGGAACACAAACAGAAAACAACAACCTGCCACGAGAAGGAATAATCAGGATGTAAATGTAGTCAATACCAATCCTGTAAATCAGGTAAACCCCATGAATCAACCTCAAAATTAGAGGAGCCCTGCCTCCAGCCAGGTGGAGGAGAGGGACAACCGAGTTTATTGGACTGTGTGGATTCGGCGGCCTGGCATGTTAGAACCATGAAAATACAGAGCTCTGGTGGACACTGGTGCACAGTGCACCCTAATGCCATCGAATCATGCAGGGACTGAAACTGTTACTATTTCTGGAGTGATGGGTGGTTCTCAAAACCTGACTGTATTAGAGGCCGAAATGAGCCTTACTGGGAATATGTGGGAAAAGCACCCTATAGTGACTGGTCCAAATGCCCCATGCATTCTTGGCACAGACCTCCTCAAGAAAGGGTATTATAAGGACCCCAGAGGGTATCGATGGGCTTTTGGCATAGCAGCTGTAGAGACTGAGGACACTGATCAGCTGTCTAGCTTGCCCAAACTTTCAGAGGAGTCTAGTGTTGTAGGGCTGATGAAAACTGAAGACAAACAGGTACCCATTGCTACTAAAACAGTGCATTGATGACAATATCGTACCAACCGAGACTCTGTAGTTCTCATCCATAAGCTGATTCGTCAACTAGAATGCCAAGGAGTGATCAGCAAATCTCGCTCACCATTTAACAGTCCTATCT
>NW_009721288.1:0-17412 GCF_000703405.1 Apaloderma vittatum
GCACTGGTGAGGCCGCACCTTGAGTATTGTTTTCAGTTTTCGTCACTTCAGTATAGTAGAGATATCGAGGTGTTGGAGCGAGTGCAGAGGAGGGCAACAAAGCTGGTGAAGGGCCTGGAGAACAGACCTTATGAGGAGCGATTGAGGGCGCTGCGTCTGTTCAGCTCGACGAAGGGGAAGCTCCCTTTGACGAAGAGGAGACTGAGAGGGGATCTCATCATGCTCTACAATTACTTGAAAGGACATTGTAGAGAGGTTGGTGCTGGTCTCTTCTCACGGGTAATTAGGGACAGAACCAGAAGGAATGGTTGCAAGTTGCAAGAGGGCAAGTTTAGG
Source organism: Apaloderma vittatum (assembly GCF_000703405.1). Classification (NCBI taxonomy): domain Eukaryota; kingdom Metazoa; phylum Chordata; class Aves; order Trogoniformes; family Trogonidae; genus Apaloderma; species Apaloderma vittatum. The sequence goes on from NW_009721288.1 coordinate 337, forward strand.
ATGGACATTAGGAAGAAATTCTTCACAGAAAGAGTGGTCAGACATTGGAATAGACTGCTTAGGGAGATGGTTGAGTCGCCATCCCCGGATGTGTTCAAGTGTCGTTTAGACATGGTGTTGGGTGATATGGTTTAGGGGTGAACTTGTAGTGTACGGTTAATGGTTGGACTCGATGATCTCAAGGGTCTTTTCCAATCTGAATTGTTCTAGGATTCTATGATTCTATGGTAATCATATCTTCATATTCATTACCCATTTAGGATGTTCAGAGAAAATATTTCCTAGATGTGATGGTGATGATCTGTAATCAATTTATAATCAAGATCTTATTTACCTAACTGGACACAGTCCTGGAAAACTTTCTCTGGCTGACCCTACTTGTACAGATGGTTTGGACTTGACCTCTCCAGAGGTCCTTTTCTGCCGTAGTGATTCTGCTGTTATAAGTAGATATAGATCCTAACTGTAACAAACACTATCTACTACAAATGGATGCAAAGGAAACATCTCTCTCTCTTTTATCCTTACTTTATTCCAAACCCTTCCAATGTCTCCCTCTACTATGTCTCCTGCCCATCTCCCCCTTAGCAGCTCAGTAATGACGTAGTATTTAAAGAAGGTTCCTCAACACAACACTTTTTTTTTTCCTTCAAATTGGGATGAAACACACATGGTGACGTAAGTCTAACAGTTCAGATACAGATCTGAACATTCTTGAAGTTATGGCATATTTGGATCTAGGCTTTTGACAGATATTTTGGAGGGGAAAGTCTGGGAGCTAGAGTCAAGCAAGCAAAGACACATTGAAGACAAATTACTACTGTGTCTTTTTTAAAAGGCAGAAGAAAATCTCTTAAATGTTTTTATCAATGCTTAGGTACAGGAGTTGAGTTGTCAACAATACTAGATTAGGAGGAGCTGTTGATTCCCTCAAGGATAGGGAGTCCTTGCAGAGAAATGTAGATACAGTGCTAGGCAATCACCAGTTGTATGAAATTTAACAAGAACAAGTGCTCGACTCTACACATGGTGTGGTGTGATCCTGGATGTAGAGTAAGAGTGGAGGCTAAGAGGCTGTAGTGCAGCCCTGCGGGGATCTGGAGGCTTTGGTTGATGATGAACTCTATTTGAGTCAACAAAGCCTCTTGGTAGCCAAGAAAGCCAAGCATATCCTGGCGTACATTAAGCACAATATATCTAACCATTGGAAAGAAATGATTGTCTGCACTGGCGCAACCTCTCCTTGACTACTCTGCAATTTTGGACTCCACAATATAAGATATAAAAATAACAATATGTGCCCAAAGAAGAGCAACAATACATATGTGGTTTAAGTTTTTTGTTGCCCTGTGTGAGGTCAGGAGTTGGACAACCATAATGAGTTGGATGATCCTAATGTGTCCCTTCCAATTCAAGATATTCTACAGTTCTGTGAAAAACGTTTCACATTTTTAGGTTTTAACATGCATACTTCAGTAGTAGACTCGTGTCCAGCCTGATCTTTGCAAGCCTTATTATTTGAAATGTAGTGACATAAACCAAAGTTACCAATTCATTGTCTTCCAGCTGAGCCATCTTGCACTTGTGAAACACTGCACTTTCAAAACATACATATTGATCTGTTATAATACTGACTTTGTATGATTGAAATGCTATGCTTCAAAAATGGAATATCTGTTAATAAATAATAACATTTTAAGTTACAATGGCCACCTAGTGAGATTTAGGTCATTTTGCATTGCACCAGAATGCTTCAAATTGTGATGTCAGGGTTTTTTTTCTGTTTTTTCGTTGGTTTTTTTTTTTTTTTGTGGGGGGGGGATAGTGAGAAATATAATTCCATGTTTTTCCTCATGAAGTATAATAGACTTAGCCAATTAGTGAGACTGGAATCTTTCAGCTCTCCCTATGGTTATTCATGGTTTCCACAGAGTCAGCCAAGATTAGTCTTTGTGGCTGAGAAAAAAAATATAACATAAACCAATGATTATAGTCACATATCTAATTCAGTTTACAGTACAATTTTCAGTATTTTCTACCTCTGCATCTGCCTAAGGTCTTTCTCCTGCTGAGCCAGAAGTGATGACAGTAAAACAGCATGGGATCACGAAATTAAATAAGTGATTTTGAGTTGAAATTAATTCTTTCATCTACTAATTACTTCTAGGCTTCATCAAATGCTTTCAGTATGGCTAAAATTAGACTGCTACCTTAGTAAGTTCTGAGCACAGGAAGATCAACTTGTGAAACGTACATTCCTCAGTACCTATCTTGTCCCCACACATAAATGCAAATTTTGCCCTTAAAATTCACAGATATCATGGAATCAGTGATCATCTGTGGTTCTGTCTAGACAGAGTTTTGTAAAGGAGAACCTAATATGCTCCATCTATACATCAAAGAAATACAAATCTGCTCTGTCTCTGAGACGAACTGAAGCACTGTGAACATAGCTAGTCTAAGCTAATAATACCCCTTGAGATCTTTAGGATTGAGCTCCTCAGTATGTTCAAAGAAAGGTGAGTATTTTGTGGCTAGCAAATTGTGTACTACAGAGGAGTTAAGACATATTTTAAATATTGTATCAGAATTACTTTTATGTTCACATACCTGCTGCTGTGTGTACATCAGTAGTAAGACTACCTTGTCTAATGCTAAGCAAAAACAATATCATTAATTTATCTTTTCATGGTTCTTAGCACTTGACTGATAGTTACAAGATAACATAGTATTGTGACAAATCGAAGCTACAAACCTATTATTAGGTTCAATATTTTATGTATCATGAAAGCAATCTGTCCATATAAATACTTTTTCCTTTCTGAAATTATTCAAATTTATTCAGTAATGTAATATTACCATTAAAAAAAAAAGCAAAAGCATAGCAATGATTGAAGAAACCATTCATAACATGAACAGGACATTCTGTCTAGATTCACTTCATAGCTAGTAAAGAGAGAGTGTCCTCTAAGGAGTGATTTTCAGCCAGAGTCTTAGCTAAGAAATCTTGACTTACCTCTTAGAAAAGTTTACCTTTGTCCATAGACTATGAATGTGCTTCTTTTCTACTTCAAAGACAGCCTGTCTTGCCTGGTTATCCTTATACTTTACCAGAGTATTCCCAAAAGAGCATTCAAAGCCAGCTTACTGTATATTTAAGAAAGTTCACAAGTATTTACCAGATGGGTAATCTTTAAGTGAGATTTTTCTGAGAACGTTCTTAATACTTGTGTGCTTCAACATTTAACTTCCTTAGTGATATTTAACCTCTCAGCACTTTCAAGGTCAGGGCCTGAGTGCCTGTTGATCCATAAATACACCTCAGAAGGTGGAGACCTCAGATGCTCAGCAGGTAACATAACCGGAAGGCTGAAGGTTAGACAGCCCCTGACACACTTGTACATTATAATAACTGAAAGGAGTTCAAAACTACTAGAAACATTTTAATGCTGGGGTTGTTATTACGAAGAGCTAAAGTATGTCTTGAACTTTAACCCTTCTGTAACAGTGCAAAAACACAAGTATAAACAGCTTTACAGGGAAAAAAATTGAAAAGCAGTGTAAAGCAAAGAAAACATACCTCAGAATTTGGTAATTCCTTTCAAGAATGGGGTCATTTCCAGCAAGAATGCAACAATAAAAAGCATATTTTGCACAGAAAGACAACTTGCCTGGGGCTACTGTTTCATGTAAGTACTTTTTACGAAAGATAAATGCCATGGTTAGAATCCTAAGAGACTGAGAAACCTGTGAGAAACCCTCCATTCAATCTTGTCTAGAAAATCATCCCTTTAAGCAGAGTTGGCAGAAAACTAGTCAATAAAATCTTAGTATGTGACATTTAAACCCTGATACAGACCACAATATTGAGATCACTTACAAATCTTTCTTACTAATGAGTTATAAGAATAGCTTTACGGAAATCTCTTCTTATTTCTTTTGTACTGGGAAAAGTCTGTGCCAACTTCGCATGGGCTGATGTCATGGTATATCTCTAAAGATATCAGAAATTTGTTGTATCACAGCTCTTTAGCTTTTTACCCCTTCAGAACGATTGATTATGCTAGATTTCAGTTGATTCCAGTTACATTTTTTTACAGTTTTTGGCAAGTTAGTGAAAATGTGATTTTCAAACATTAAAAGTATTTGCTCTGAGACTTGGGCATTTTCTATTCCAGTGGTAAGGGATGTTTTGCTTCATGATAAAGAACCTGATATGGCTTTGCCAGCAGGAAAATAATTATTTCCAGTTTTAGTCATTTCAAAGAGACATCAGCATCCCCAAACCAGAATAGGGTAAACAAAGGTGCAGTGTCAGGAAGGAGTAACTGTGTTGTTTGTATTAATGGATAGTAATTAATGTGGTGAAGAGGTTATTGAATCTGATTCATCGTATGGATGGATTTAGAGCATAATGGGACTAAGGTTTCCCTAGGTTAATAGTCTATTTCAAAACCACAGCAAAGTTGTCAACCAGGACTGCTCTGAGCAGAGGCCTGATCTGTCAGCTGAATTAGGTAGATGGAAAAAGCTTCAGCTCTTGTTTCACATAAACTATTTATGTGTTATGCTGCAAGTATGGTCTCTGTTTTCAATTATTTTATTTTAGCCTTGCTAAAACCTTGAAAAATAGGATACTGGATGTTCTCATAAATAGTACTCATACTTGTAAATTGAAAAGTGTGATGTTAACATGTTAAAATATTCCCAGTGTGGTTTTAGCCCATGTCATCCAGAAATCTCTAAAACAAGTTGTAGATACTTTCCAGGAGTCAGTGCATCTGCAAAGGATGTTTTGTCAGTAGACATGAACATCCTATTTCAGAAGTTAGGGCAGTTTAACTGTATAGAGACAGGCCTCTGTTTTGTCTGACTTTGCATCAAAGAACAAGCCAAAAGTTTAATTTATTAGTAAAGATGCAGCCATAGACACTGGGCTTAAAATATCTATTTATCTAGGTACTTAAAGACTTATAACATGGTTTTCCACCTATTCTCATGAGTCGTTTTGATAACTGCTGACATAAGTCTCTGTAAGGTAAAGTGAACATAAGCACAGATGTGATGTAAGGCAAAGCAGCAGGGAAATATCCTGTACCTCGAGATTCTGAAAGCCCATCTGACAGTGGCATAATGGAACAGGATTTGTACTTATTATTCAGTTAATCCGTTTTACAGTTTATTCCCAGTGACACAAAACATTTGCAAGTTTTAGGGGAGAATTTCTAAAAAGTTCTACAATCCACCGGTCAGAGATGTGTTTCATTTCCATACTTTTACTTATCTAATCCAACATATATTTAAACTGCCTAATCTACCACCCTTTGATATTTCCTGCTGTTACTGTGAGTAAAGGGAAACTCAAATCACATAATACAATATCTTTTAAATCTTTAAATGTATGTACAAAATTTTGATTTTACAGGTTCACTCTTAAATCACAGAGTATGCATCCTTCATTCAAGATCTATTTCTCCAAATTTTTAATGCTAAAAAGTCTTGCCACATTCTTTTATTTCAAAACTCATTAAAGACCATGGAAGCTGAACTGGGCTTGTAGACAGCTTTCTGGAATATTTCTATATATTTTAGCTCAGTGTTTTGGTGGTATTTTTTTTAGAACAGGCAAATTCCAGCCAGTGAGGGATCTTGGTGTTATGACGTTACACTAACTGGATATAATATTAACTGATTTTTCATTGCACTGCCCTTTGCAGGTGAATATTTTTAGACCTACTTTTAAATTGTAATGTCTTGGCCATATGTAAGGATAACATAAAAACTAGAACATTTGACAAATATGCATGCTGTTTCCATTAATTTGTATAACTTCAGAACACTCATGGAAAGCAAAAGACCATCACAGATATAATTTTTGAGGTAGTCAGAATGTCACTAGAAATAACATAATGATGTTAATTTTCTAATCACTGTGTCATATATATAAGGCATAGCAATTGATATTGTCAGGCATTTCAGTGGAAATATATGTCAATTAAATTCACTGGGAATATATGAGAGACTATCATTCACATTATAGCTCTTGGAAATGTTTACTGTCATCTTAATTGCACTGATAATTTGAAACATAGAATCTGTAAGATCCGTACTTAAAACTGATGAAATTTATTTAACTCTTTAACAGATTTTTTTTTTTATATTACTTCTAGGTTAAAAGTATTACTAAAAAAGATAAGTCTGCCTACACACGCTCAAAGGTAACAAAAGCTCCAGTATCACAAAATGTTTAGGTTCTAGAGTGCTTCACTGGTGCTGCATTTGACAGGGAAGAGTCTTATATCACTAGAATTGTGTTTTACCATTGGAAAAGATAATATTTCTTGGTTTCTGTCTGCAGAATCAGCATTTCTCATTTTAGAAGAAGAAAGTGTTTTTAATACAGTTGAATCAATCAGTTCAGGAAAACTCTAATGATCAAACACTGGTTGAAGGAAAATGCTTAATGGGCATTTTGTCTTTATGGTTACCTGGATGGAAATGAGGCACAATCTAAGTATCAAAAACATGTATAAAAGAGTAGTTGTGATGTTTCTTTTGTCGACTGAAGCCCAGAAATGGAAGGATAAGAGGATCAGAAAGACAGACGTGTTACAAAGATTAGTTTTGGAGAATATTGTGCTGTCTACAGTGTGAAATTAAGAACTAAGATACAAATCTTATTTGTCTCTCTTAGAGCAGTTGTTTTTAAATCAATGAAGTCACATTAGTGTACAGACTTTCAAGATCACGTATTCAACTTACACCACTGAGCAGCTGAAATGAATAGCCTGAAATAGCAGGCGAGCATTCACAACCCTTATTGGTTTCACATTGGGTTGTAAGTGCTTGTCATTTCCCAGAATGAGATCTTTCATACACAAAACTCCCAATAAAATCAAGGAACTCTGAGTGTCTGGACCATCAGAAACTTCATCTTAATGTCTTTGATTTCCATTCATAGATATTCACGTCTTTACTATGGAGAGGGCAATTTCTCATGACCCACACTCTCAAATTTTTCAGTCCTGGTAACCTCTTGGAAATACCATAGGTCTTTCCTGTCTGCTCAGCTGGCTTTACATCCTGTGTGAAAATATATGGGCAATAAATGATTAGAGCAGGCCTCAAGACAAAGAATTTGAGAAGCATCCTTTTATCTTTCACTGTAAACATTTCCAGTGACACAACCCACACTAAGAGCTGCACAAATTCTCTTTTCTTTTTTTTTTTAAAGTATTTCCATGATATCAAGGCTTTTCAGCAGACTGTTTCCAAATAAAGAATGCAGATCTTAGGCTATTAAGTTTATTTTTATGTGTTATTTAGCACAGCACCATGGTTATCATACACTAAAGTACTCCTGTTCAACACAGAGCCTCTTCAATGGCAAATACGAAAGGTTATTCAATTTTACTGCCAAAGACTGGCAATGCTTCATTTATCTGTCAAGAGGAAGCTATAGAAGAGATGGAACACCATTGCTTTTGAAACTGTGAAAAGTACATGCGCTGTGATTCCACTCTCTCAGCCCATCAATGGTAAAGGAGTGAAAAGTTTAATAACTTTATCACTGCTCTGCATGAGGGGATTGAGTGTACTTGCAGTAAGTTTGTACACAACCCAAAGCTAGATGAGGGTGTTGATCTGCTTGAGGGAAGGAAGACTCTATACAGCGATTTAGACAGACTGGATCGATGGGCTGAGGCCAACTATATGTGGTTCAAAAAGGCCAAATATGGTGTTCTACACTTTGGTCACAACAGACCCTAGACAACTCTATGGACTTGGTAAAGAGTGGCTGGAGAGCTGTACAATGGAAAAGGATTTGGCGGTATTGCAAGACATGAGTCAGAAGTATGTCCAGGTAGCCAAGAAAGCCAGGAGCATCCTGGCCTGTATCAGAAACAGTTTGACCACCTGGACTAGGGAAGGGATCATCCCCCTGTACTCGGCTCTGGTGAGGTGGTACCTTGAATCCTGTGTTCAGTTTTGGAACCCTGTCCTAGTTTGAGCTAAACAGAACTAATTCTGTTCAGTGATTTTTGCTTCTCATCTCAGTCTCTTCTAAAAGACTGCACTTTCTGAAGTTAGCAGCATGTTTCTGCAGACAGTGTGTCCTACTGGCAGTGATGTTTGCAGTTACTGCCTGGGACTGGGATGCAGGAAGGCTCTTGCTGATACTTATTCCTACAGTGACCAAGGCCATTGCTGGCGCTTGTGTGCCACGCTGGTGGTGCTGGGTAGTAAGAGGGGGCAACAGGAAGTAACAGGTTGCACCTCCGTGGAGTTACAGACAGGACACATGACCAACAAGAGTATTCCATTCCATATACGTCATATTCAGTGTAAAACTGAGGGAACACAAGGGTTTAGTTCTATTTTTCTCTTTTTTTTCACTTCTGCAATGGTTGCCATCCATGGAGGACTCTGTCTGATCTGACTTTGATCCTGATGCTCAGTTCCCAAATCTACCTCCTGTACCCAGTTCCCCTCTGCCACTGAGCCTGGGGCTTCCCTGATGCTGCCTGCTCTGCAGCATCAATGAGGATTGCTGTCGGTGGAGGAGGGGGAGGAGTTGGATTTGTTATCAGATTTGTGTATATGTATATAGTTCATTATTTTTATTATTTTCTTATTCATTACATCTGTTTCTCCCAATCCGTAAGTCTGTCTGCCTCATTCCCTTTTCCTTCCTGTCTGGGGAGTGAGAGGGGTTAGAGAGTGTCTATCCATGTTTAGTGACCTGCCCATCCATAACCTGCAACAGACTCTCGTGACAAGAAAGACATTGAGGTGCTGGAGCATGTCCAAAGAAGAATAGCAAAGCTGGCAAAGGGTCTAGAACACAAGTCTTCTGAGGATCAGCTGAGGGAACTGAGGTTATTCAACCTGGAGGAAAGGAGGCTCAGGGGAGACCTTATTGCTCTCTGAAAGGAAGTTGTAGCGACATGGGAGTTTCTCTCTTCTCCCAAGGAACAAATGATAGGACAAGAAGAAATGGCCTCAAGTTGTTTCAGACGAGGTTTAGATTGGATAGTAGGAAAAATTTCTTCATGAAAAGGATTGTCAAGTACTGGAACTGGCTGCCCAGGGAAAAGGTTTAGTCAATGTTCCCGGAAGTATTTAAAAGACTCGTAGATGTGATGTTTAGTGACATGGTTTAGTGATGGACCTGGAAGTGCTAAGCTGATGATTGGACTTGATGATCATAAAGGTTTTCTCCAACCTAAACTATTTTCAACACATTCTGTGGTTCTATGATTCTAAGATTCTATGAGTCTATGATTCTACAATTCTACGATTCTATGATTCTATGAAAGGAGTCACCTCAGGCCACATTCTTTATGTGCAGGCTATCACACATCAAGAAAACACTCACCTTCATGTAGTGGAAGGCAACTCTTTAAAGTAAAATATATGTTGCACTATTTCCATTGCAAACTAAACTTTACTGTCTACTTTATTCCATATCTACTTAGCAATATATTCTGAGCACACAGCCAAATCTTAAATTGCAAAAGAAATCAGTTCTGTGGGGCATGGTATAGGCAAAATGAATTTTGAATAAAGCAGTCCTTGACTCCTCATCCAAGATCACTACATACAGCATTCATTTTAGAATAAAACAAAATTGCAGTATTAAAAAGATAGAAAAATGTCTCAGAGCTTTGTTTTGGAAAAGCTTAGAACTCCTGCAGAGAGCATAGTTTCATATCAGAGCTATATGAGTTAACAGGGAACATAATGCTGAACACAACCAGAAACATCTGAAAGTGCATCCCATTTTGGCAATGACTGTTTCTAATAGGAGAAAGAGGATTGAGAAAGACAGCCCTTATTAAGCAGCCTAATGTCTTTATACTCTAGCCTATTAGTTTTCTGACAACTATCCACTGCATTTCTATTCCACCTTATGTAAAATACAGTCTTTTGTTTAAGGTGCTGAATTTGTGTTGCATAATGTAAGCTGCCATGTGGAGAATTCACCTGCCCCTTCTGTTGTTGCAGAGTTTAATAGGTTGATTTTTCCACATGACACAAGAAATACTGTGCAAGGCATCTTTATTTCTGAAGTTCTGCATTTTCTGTAAAAGTAAGTTTGTGCAACAGACAGATATGGCTTGATTGTAGAGGTGAAAAGTCGTGTCTATATTACTATGTTTCTCAGCTTTTGGTATTCTACTGCATAACATTACCAAAAAAAAGTAATTTGTTTTCTTTCATAAAAACAATGGGCTGAACAAATACTAATTGAATGTCTTTTGATGAAGAAATTCTTTTTTATCAAGCTAAAATCTACAATGAGAATTTCATTCATCTCAAAAAATATCTCTTCTTCCCTGACATATATCAGTGCTTTAGCACCTGGAATGTTGAGCTTGAAGGTGGATATTTCTAAAGGAATTTCTCAAACTTTTTGTTTCTCTATCAGAGTAGTTTTGGCAAGTCCAGATTATTGCTCAGGAATAGTAAAAATTTCAAAGTGAAAATTGCGTTTTCTGTTGTCTTTCCATTAGATTTCATTTGCTTTCATTGGTTTTATCCCAAGAATATTCTGATGGAATGAGTCCTTGTAACATACAGGGTATTAGCTAACAGAGATTACTAAAATGATAGTGGTAAGGAAAGGAAAGTAAGGAAAGAAGAAAAATGTTCCTTTATTCTAACAGACAAAAAGAAGTTCCTTACAGCTATTTGGAAAAAATATTTAAAGTTGTAAAAATTTTTATGATCTTACTACAGGAAATATACTTTTAATCAAAAGCTTATATTTTTTTCCAAAAATCAGTTGACAAATATTTAATTAAATTAGAGGTAGGCACTGGGAAAGTCCGCTGCTATTTCATATTTAACTCCTCATAACTTTACTCAACTTCTTCCAATGCTTCTCTTAAAAATATATCTACCACTCTGTAACCCAGAAAACAAGTTATCATCAGCTGCATATCCCAATGATCCTTGTTCTGTGCTGTAATAAATATACAACAGACATTTTGATTATTGTTGCTTTGTAACTCATATTTTACTTATTAAAACCTCAGTAATATCTTAATTCAGAAAGTATGGATTACCCTTCAACTGGTTAAAGATATGAGGTACTAAGAAATTTCACTTTGGAAATTGTTGTGATGAATATGGCATCTTCATCTCCACAGCATCAGGTTGTTGAGAACAGATTGCTTGATGTCTATAACCCTTTTGGTTTTTGAAATGATAAGTACAAGAGGAATTGTGCCAAGTCTAATTGGTTCTCCAGTTTCTCCTTTGTGAAGCAACTTATGTTTTGCTATTAGACTCTCATGCTGAGCAGCCAAAGGGGCACTCAGGGTGTAATGCAACATTGCTCTCTGAATTACAGAGGGAGATACTGGGAAGATTCCCATTAATCAGGTTCCAAAACAGCGATTTTCTTTTTTTCTACTGGTGTGCTTTCCTGTCATCTTGTGACTTGTTTTCCTGAGTCTTCACTGTCGCTCAGTTACCCAGACTGGAATGATAAATCAAACATTTCAAAAGATCGCAGGTTTTCAGGCTTTCTATGGATTTTCATTTATGGGAAAAATAGTGCCTGAGTCTGCATTACTGTGGGTGAGTAACTATGTGTATGATCACAGACAAGTTTTTACGTATTTTTTTTGTTTTGTTTATGAATTGTGCAGAAGAGTTTCAGGCAGAAATTGTGGATCAACTCATTAAAATAATGAACTCTGGTGTAATTCTGATTCTTACAATAAGGAAAAGACCCGCAATCTGATTTCTAATCCAATTTACACCAGAATGGTTTCCATGTTGAGTTTTTAACCACAACACTTCAAAATGTTTTTGAAGTTATTTCCTCTCCATGTCCAAAAAACAACCCCTGTCCAAAGAATCTAAATAGACTCTCACAAGTTTTAAAAAAAGCTTTAAGCTGTGTCTCCTTAGCCTTTGTTGACATATATCGTATACCAACAGTGAGAGTGCTTTCTAAGAACCATTCTACCCAGACAGCCTGGGAGGCTGTGTGAGCATTCGCAATTATATCTCACATTGGAAGCATTACGAATTTTGACATCTAATGCTGGATTTGATCATGCAATGGCAATTACTCAGCAGTTTGGATAAATGCTAAGCTGTTAAAACCTGTGAACTGCTAAGTTTCAGATTTAAACCCAGCACATTATCTCATGATGAGAAAAACCCCAACCCTAACCCTAGTCCAAAGTCTTTTCAAAACTCAGAACCCACTGCAACCCTGTGGCAGTCATTTAATCAGGTTACTCTGGATGATGTCAGCCAAAACAACCCACCTGTTTCCTGTTCATATCAAGTGGCGATTCTCTAGTCATCTCTGCCAGAGTGAACCACTAAGTCTTTGTTTAAAATAAAGTTCTGCTTACTACCTCTTTACGTTGACATGAATGAGAGCGACTGTGGAAGGGATGGGAGAATTGAAAGACTTTTGAGATCATGTCAAGGAGAGGTGATAGGATGTTTTGAAAGAAGCTGATTATTAAATTTATAATGTCTTTAGGCTATACTCCAGCTTTGTGCAGGGGGTATGTTGCTAATTCATATTAGGCAGCAGAAAATGTTTTTAGAAAGGTTAAGGTGAGCCCAGAAAGGTTGATGAAAATCAGATTTGGTATGTCTGGAAAGTCAGTTTGGAAAGCGCAACAAGATAACACTGCCCTGTAATGTTAGAGCTGTAATAAAGCAGTGTCTGTATCTGAAAATCCAGTTTACAACCACTGTAAACTGGCACAAAGCTTCCACTAGTGGTTCTGAACTTAAGGTTCAGCTGCCCTTGCCTCTTGCTTCATTACTGCACTTTTCAGCTCAACTACAAAACAGTCACCCTCTTGTCAGAACTAGGACAGGTCACTGAAACCAGAGCAGATCTGGGGCATACCGTGGCTCAGTTTGAGCAGCAGTGCTGGTCTGGAGTTGCATTTTTGGAAAATGAAACTTTATCTTTTTTCCCTAAAAGTTATGCTGTGAAATTCCAATAAAAATTCATTAAATTATTCTGGTATGGTTAGGAAGTAGGATGACATCAGTTACCCCATCTCTCTCTGACTCTAATTTTCACTGTCTTATGTATGTATACATAGCTTTTACACACATCTTCAGATATGTCTTCCTTTACTCTCCTAATTTACTGTTAGACAGCTGAGTTAGTCATGTAAATCACTCTCTTCAACAAGACCTGAATGAGAGATGAATAGGCTGGGCTTTTTTGTTGTTCTTCATTAGAATGATCTTTCAGTAAAAAAACCAACAAGCTAGTGTTCTCAATTTATACATGCTTATGTATTTCAGCTAAGCTAATAGTGAATATTTGAAATAAAACTACTAAAGTAAAGCAGCTCTGTAAATCATCTCATAACAACAGGTTCTTCAAAGCATTTCTGGAGAGTACATGGAGGTATAAGCACTTGAAAAGTTAAGAATGTCTGTAGTAAAATCCGGCATTGTTCTGTCCGTGGGACTTTGATAAATATTCTTTCACAATGTATTCTCTGTTACGTGGTTTCGAAGTATGTTAAATCAGAATAATAAAGAGATGCCCAGCTGGAATATAACATCTGCATATGGTGAATGCTTCATGTTGATCAACGTCTGGTATTTCACTAGAAACTTCAGAGGCATAATAAAGCATATATTTAAACAAAAAAAAAAAAGAAAAAACTAAGATATTTTAGCTTTTTCAATATAGTTTGTTTGCTTTAATAAAACTAATTGCCTATAGCAGGTGGAACTTGGCATTGGCATTGAAGTGAAGAGGGAATGGCAAAAAGCCATGGGTTACATTGAAATTAAACTGTGTGTACTTATGGAAGTGACCTTTTAGAAGTGATAAGGGCAAGCGCCGAGTACTTTTGAAAATTCCAACTGAACAGAACACACCTTGTGTACCAATAAAGATACGTATAGCAAAAAGACTCAAAATATAAACTCTGTTGCAGTGTGAAATATATGAGCCTCAAACTGAATCTTTTATCTTGCTTGGCATCCTGAAGCAGAGACCACTTAATGACTAATTTGCTGTACGAATCCCAGAATGCGGAAATTTTAAAAGGTTATTCCCAATTTCCCCCTTCCCCTAAATTCTGAATGAACATGTGGCCGTTCTGCAATCCCTGAGATCAGAATTAGTACATATAATTATTAACCAGTGGAAGCTACCATTAAGATCCTGGATTTGGCATTATTTTTGAAAAAATAAATTTGGAATGTGTTTTTTAGCTTGTAAGTGATGGATCTTTGGAAATAATTATTTTAAAATTAATTTCTGGTATCATTTACTAGAGAATTTTTTGTAAACTAGTTTTTGACAGAAAGCTGTTATTTCAAAATCATAGAATCATAGAATGGCATAGGCTGGAAGGGACCTTAGAGATCATCTAGTCCAACCTCCCTGTCATGGGCAGGGACGCCACCTCTCGACTAGACCAGGCAAAACATGGGAACCGAGCGGGAATCGAACCCACGATCTCGGTGTTGTCATTGTTGTCAGCACCGCGCTCAACCCACTGAGCTAACCGGCCCCCTATGAATAGTTAAAATCGTTAGCTGTAAAAAAATCCAGAAAATAGATACATGTTTTTTGGTTGATGTTTTCCAAATAGAACATTTTCTTTAAAACATATGAGCAAATGTATCCATCCTCACTTGGAGATATTTTCCCTCTTTTGTTTTCCACTCCAAACTCAAACGTGTTAAAATAGGACAATTAAATTAGATTTCTCCACACTGCAGCTTTAGTTGTGAATGCCAACATATGACTAAAAACTTGAAGTAATACCTTATTTTGTCCCTTCTTGCATTTAATTGTTTAATCTAATTTATTGCAAAACAATTTATTGCAAAATTGTTTACTACTTTTCTACATAAAAAAGAAATACTGAATTAAATTAATTTTGACATTCAAATAGCATGTCATGCTGTTTTCTGAATGCAATAGCACTAAGAGAGCTGAGAAAGGCCAGTATATACTGCATTTGTATGAGAACAGTAAGATATAGTTTCTATTAACTCTTTTATGACAGTTAAAAAAAGGAAGAAAAAGGAATACGTTATTTTCATTTCAATAAGGGAGGAATCAATTCTCTGGGAAATTAAGATTTAACAAAGTTATGGAAAAAAACGTCTATGTCAAACCAACAAATGATATTCTGTGTCCCAGTCTAGTGCATAAAATACAATAAAAGCTTTCACTTCTTATGTATCTGGGCTTTTGTCAGGTTACAGTTAGCTCAGCAAATATTTGAGGACCGTTTCACTAGGGTGATTAAGGCAGATGCTATGTGAAAAGTAATGTGTCAGCATATTTCTCGTATTATGTAAAAACTAAGAGGAAAGAACAGATGGAGTAAGAGACTTACAATGGTTATAATGCACAAAATGCAATTTATATTTAAACAATTAAACATCTTGAATGGACTGATTTAATTAACTTCCAGTGCAAATCATGAAGTACTGTAGGTGGAGCTATCAGTAGTTCCATGTGATTTATGAGCTATGCATGAGAAGGTAATATTCATACAGTGCTATGTAAGTCAGACTGCATTGCCATAGCTGCGCATGCATCTGAGGATAACACTGGATACACCGTGGAAGAATGAGTAAAAATGATCTATTAATTCTTGGAGACAGATGGTTGTTCTTGTGGCATAATTTAATTAAACTACATCCAAATATAATGGAAATCTTGCTAATTGGCTGTGGGAACTTGCTGAGCAAGGCTAAAGCTCTGTTATTGGCATTTGTTTGGTTTTTTCCCTTTGTATACTTTTCTGAGTAAAAGATCTACAAGGCAGTTGCATGTTGCCTTTCGAGGCGTGACGACTTGGTTCAGAGAACGGCACGGCGAACAACCTCAGGCCGCTCGGGCCATCAGCTCACAGACACCAATGTGGTGGACGGCAAATGGCGTTTATTGGTGAATAACATGGCATTATTTAACTTGAGTTTACGACGTCACTTCCGTCTGCTTACATCAGAAGTTAACGCTATTGGCTATCAGGAGAGGGGCCTTATCTTTCCGTACAGCGCGATATCTTCCGGCCACCAGACCCTTACTACCTACAGTTGCATCTGGAATTCTTTGTGAATTTCTTCCCCGTAATTTTCTGCAATAGTAAATTTCTGCAGTTACAAAACTCAAAGACTAAAAATATGTCTTTAGTTAACTTGCGTACAAGTTGTTTTATATTCTTTGTCCATTGTGCTAATTTCAGTCACCTTTCGTGTCTTCTTAAGTACGTGTACTGCTGGTGCCTGGATGTCTCAGCTACCAGCTTTCCTGACTGTAATAATTATTCACTGCAAGACTCGCTGCACTAAACACTTCTGAATAACAGTCTTTCTGCTGCTCCATATAATCCTTCTCCCCAGAAGAGTACTTCTCACCGCTTAACTGGTGTGTTTCATCTTGAGATAACATCCTTCTGACATCTCAGCACTTCAAATGCCACCAGCACCAGATCCTTGCAACCTCAGTCCCTGACTTAGCATTCAGAGGTTGTGCTGCACATCCTTCTCTCCAAATAGTCCTGTGGACACCCTAATCCAAGGGGAGAGTCTGGACTCTGCTGAGAAAAAGTGACCAATCACACCTGTGAGGATGAGGCAGTGGCAACAGATGTTTTGGGATGAGGAAGAAAAATCAGACCTTTCCAAGTCAGCTGGGGAAAATTGCAAGAACAAAATGTGCTACAGCCTAAGCCTGGACCTTGCCCAGGACATTCACATTGATTTAACAGACACTACATCCCTCTTAGAACTCTTGGAAAGAATTGAGAAAAAATTCAAGCCAGAAAGAGGTAAAAACAGTTTTGGGGAAAGGGAGAAAGGATGGAGTAACACTGAATAATTAATTGCACTGAAGCCTCATGTGCCAAAAGGGTTATAGCCAATGGTGCCAATTACTGTCTAGTAATTCTCCTTCCTTCCCTTATCCTCTACCCTAATCTGGAAGCCTATGGCATCTAGACTACATATATGCATAGAGATGTGTATAAATATGTAACTTTTCTATATTTTCTATTATGTATTAATTACTTTCTATCCTATTATATATATTGTATATAT
>NW_009721289.1:0-6286 GCF_000703405.1 Apaloderma vittatum
GCCCTGCTGAGCCCGGCTGCGGTGCCGTTTGCTGGGCTGCCCCGTTTAACGGACCCCGCCCGGGTGTGATACATCGGGGAGGGAAGAGGAGGGGAACCCCCCCCCAAAAAAGCCCTACCGCTGACAGAACGGTGCGGGTAAGGGTGAGGTGAGAGCCCTCCAGTGGCGGGGCACAGGGGTGAGGGCCCTGGCTCGGCCGTGTGCCCCTTCTTCCGAGTGGTGAAGCTGTAAAATACGTCAGTCTGGGAATAAATCCGGTGAGAGAAGATATAAACCCCTGTGGGGCTCCATACAGGAGCCATGCCTCCCCCCAGCCCCCTTAATTGTGCAGCATAATTCTAGATGCATGGCAGTTCGCTTTGACAGAACTATAAAATAAATTTTGAAAGCCGTTAAGTAAATCTTGCTAGTGGGAGATGCTCAGGCACAATTTTCAAATAATCAGCATCCAAATATAGCTCGTAGATTATTTTCTTAGCGTGTGGTTGAATATTAGACACTTCCCATTTCCATGCAGCTGTTGTTTTAAGCAGTTGTCGGGCATCAGCTGTAGGATGGAATCTCTTGTGCTGAGGTCACCAGACTATACTTAGTATAAAGGGCTGACTATAAAAAATAGCAGTCTTTTGCTGATTGAAAAATTCTCTGTTGGAAAGCAAAAAAACCCTCAACATTTAATTGTTTCCAAAGAGCGATGAAATGGATTGTGGTTTTAGTAACTAGCTGTGTGTTAGCTACATCAGTAACAGAGAAGGTAGGAGTGCTGCTTCTGGGCCCAGCTGTAAAATAGTTCTCATTTAACACCAAAAGCATTCCCTCCTCTGCAGTTAGTTTTACTATACTGAAACTATAAGTGATTATCTATTGCTAGTATTCAGCTTTGTTCCTCAAGTAAGCCTTCAAAACAGGCTGCTACAACACTTGTTCTAATGAGCAACAGAGTGATTAGTACCATGTTGTGTACGTGCACGGGGAGCTGTGTTGTGTAATCCTTGGTCTTACAGAGGGATCTGCTGCAACGCCAAGCGCTGTTTCTTAGATCCCTACCTACTGCACAAAACTAAAATGATGAACTCATGAGAGGTGTCCCTGCCCATGACAGGAAGGTTGGATTAAATGATCTCTAAGGTCCCTTCCAGCCTAGGCCATTCTGTGATTCTGTGTTACAGTACAGATTATCTCTTATTATGGAGCTTGCATTTATAAAAGTGCAACTGCACCCTGACTCTGTTCTTCACAGGAATACCCTAGTTTCTAAGGAACGGGGTCAGAGTGATTAAAAGTAAAACATTTTGTGTGATGCTCTGGAAAAGCAAATTACCCATTCAATTCTGGAGGGTTAAATCAGATTTAGCTTTGGATCACAGTTAAAAAAGAGCTTAATGTTCAGCTGAATAAGAAATAAAGGAGGATGACTGGTGATGTGACAATAAATCTCCCTTTTCTCGGTTGTATGATTGCCAGATCCCCTTTGTTCTGGTCTCCTGCTTCTATACTTCAAAAACCAGCAAACACATTGACAAGGATGGAGCCTGTGCTGCAGCCTTGTTTGGAGTAACATAGTTATAAGTAATGAGTACTACTCACTGCTGTAATGGTCAGGAAAGGAAACAGCCATTTACAAATTTTTTAAGATTTAAATTTTTTGTTTTGCAAGGTACTTGTAAAGCAAAATTATATACATAATATGAATGATAGGAAAACAAGGTGCTGTTTAGGTTTTGTACACTGATTTACAGTCACTATATTTATCAGATGTCCTATAAAATTGTGCCAAATAAAATTATTTAGAAGAGCAGAGTTTATGATTCAGAATTATTACCTTAAATTATTTGCAGGATTAAATGATGCATCAGTTTGCATTTGTAGGAGTGCCACATAAGAATTCTTCACTTTACCGTGACTTAATTCCCGTAGTTTAAAATTTGGGTGTAGTGATGCTTTTGTCCTGTCTCGGTGGTGACACTCAGGTGTATCAGTGGAAGTCAGTGAATGAGCTGCAGAGGGGTAGAGGGGCATGTGAGTGTTATTCAAGTGAGCAGTGCACTGAGATCTTTAGTATATCAGAGGTTAATAAGGATCAAGCTAGAGTGGTCTAAGGCTGCTTTGTTCTTAAAGTAGTCTATTTACGGGTTTTAAGTGATTTATTTTACGCACAGAGACTGCCACTCACTGCGTGAGTGTCTTTGAAGGCCAGCCTTTTTTCCACTTTGTAAAGTGCATTAAGAGATCTGTGTGAGACCTAATAAATAGTTTAAAACATTTTAAAATGGAGGATCAGCTCCTAGAGCAAAATTTTTGTGCTAAGTTAATTCCTTTCAGAATATGTAAAATGTATCCACTTTTTTCTGCTATTTGTGCCTGACTTTTTTTTTCCCCAGTTTTATGACCTTTAAAAAACCTCGACTGCTAAGAGAGAGGAGGAATTACCTGATGACAAGCTGTGATTTTATTCTGTGCTTTGTGTCGGTCCCTTTGTATAAAATTCTATAAAATACTTTTTCACAGTAAATACTTATCCATTACCAGCATCTGGCTGCCTTTTAAGGTCTTTTTAGAACTTCTTTGCATAAGAAATAAGTAATGGAGAACTGGGTTCAGACATCTCTTGTGTAGGGAGTATCACCATTATCTATTCCTCCCTCGCTGCTGGCTCGTGTATTAGTAAGTAAAGATGCTCTGGACTTAGGCTGGTTCAATGACCAGCTTTATCATCCCTTTGTCAATGGCAAAGCAAGTTCCTTGTATGAGAAGAAGGTGAACATTTCAAAAAGAAGCTGAATCTTTCTGCCACCTATTATGAGAAGGGCAACCATGGAACTGAGAATTACGAGCCATGTTGTAATAGAGATTGCTTGAAAAGTTTTTCTTAGGCCTGAGACTCTTTGACCTTATAACTAGGTGCTTCTGTAGAGTGATACCTCTGTACTGACTCAGTTCTTCCTCAAGATATGTTTTATCCAACTATTTTAAGAAGCCTTGGGCTTTTGTCTAAATTCTGTTTTCAGTGAAGCTACCCGTAACTTTGTGGGGAATGAGACCCAGGCTTTGATATGAAACTACCACATTAAAGGATGTTATCTTTTTCTGCCCTAGGACACGATGCTCTCGTAGGTGAACAAACGCTTGACAACAACCGAGGGGGTGCTGGCTGTTAAAAGGAGGTGTCTTCTCTTTTTTTGCCAGAAGATGGCATTATTACTAACAGTTTGGGATTCTTGAAAACCTACCAATACTCCTCTTTATTTCTTTACAAAGCCAATTTATTTTGAAGAATCAGGTGTCTCTTTTAGAAATAGTGTCTTCGGATACAAAGAACTCTGCAGTGTTAGGGAAATTAAAATATTCTTTTAGTGAGAAGGGCACTCCTTTTTCTTAGAGCATTGATGATTCGAAGGCCAGAAGGGTTTCACCGACAACTGCATTTTCCCCTGAGTTCTCTCATGTGTGAGCCAGACAAAATCTTTTAGAAAATTGACTACTACTTGACTTTTACAGTAATCAGAAATACTGGAACCCATCACCATGACGATATCTTAATTTTTTTTCCATGGTTAATTAATTTGTTACTTCTTTACTAGTCAATGTTCAGTTTTCCTACATGGTGAAATTTCTGTTCCATGGATGGAGACACACTGGTCTTACCTCGTGTAATCACTTAGATCCAGTAAGATTTGTTATATCTGGGGAAGCAGAAGCAGTTATATTACTTCCCAGGCCAGCTCCTGTTATGGAGCCATTTAATTGCTTTGTTATGGCACGGAGCCTGTAAGCTGTACAGAGCTACTCACATAGCTCAGTACTAACCTTCTCATATGTTCTGTAGTACCTACAATACTTGGATATTCTGTATTTTGGGAATCCTAGTCCCTCATTTCTCCAAAAAATGGAACTTTTTACAGTCATTCATAGCTATTTCAGTGTGTTTTGTTTAATTTTTAATTGGAAGCTTGACTTTAAATGTCTTTGGTCTTTCCTTGTGTCTGCTGCTTTTGTTTTACCAAGTGTCTCCCTTTCTTTTTTTTTTTCCCCTTTTTGTCCTTTGTTCTCTCTCCTGTGTTAACGTTATAATTCTAACAAGAGGTTAATACTGAATTAGTTCTTCCATTGGTCTTTGAGCACGCTGTATTTAACTTCAGCATATATAAACACGTAGGTGTAATCTGTGATACAGGGTGAAAATAGACAAAATAAATTTGCTGGATTGTTTTAACCTTTGCAAGATTCTTGGTACTTTGAGATTAGTGTCTTAGCTTTGTGTTCTAGCTTCTCCTTTCATCAAACAAGAGAAGTTTCCCATGACAGGGTAAGCAGACAGCTACACAGGGCCTGCACTAGTTTTGTATTTTAAGCTACCTTATGTAAGGTAGACATCTTTTCAAAAACCCTTTAAATGAAATCTGAAGTTCCTGTGGAATTTCATCTGCTAGAGAATTTGGCAAATGTGAAAACCCATGGATGTGTGTCATAGACTCTCTGATGTTCAGGTTTGCTATGATCTGTGTCAGTTTTGATTTCCCCCTCCCAGAATCTCACAGCCTCAGCAGTGGCTCTAACTTTACCTCAAGATTCAGAATCACATTGCATACACATTAGATAACTCCACCTATATAACAAAGTTCTTGTCTTGAAGCTTGTTACTGCTGAATCTCATAGTTTTATTAGGGCAAACTACTGTCAGTTGCTTAGACTCTAGCTTCTAAAGCACTTTAGATGTCCTCTGCTGCACCATTTGGCCTCTGTAATATCTGACACAATCAGCATTTAATCAAATATTTATTGTTATGTTGCTGTTCTTATTTCAACCTGATGTGTTAATGATATGAAATTAAATTTTGGGGTGGTATTTGGCAAACTTATTTTCCTATATAATGTTATTGTAGAGATGCTTGAAAACCTGCTGAAGAACTTACCCTGAATAACAGGGGAAGAAGCTTAATCTCAAATAACTTGATTTTGTTGAATGATATCGTAACCTCCAAACATGAATAAGAGCTGTATTTGATAAGGTCCTAGACTGAACAAATACATAAGAAGGCAGTGAGCAACAGATACTTGAAGTGCTATCATTTTTTCATTTTATGGAACAAGTAAAAATATCTGCAGATATTAATTCATCTGAACACAGACAGCTGCACAATGCATTGCTAGGGAGACATGAGTGAATGAGTTGAGGGGTTTTTGGCATACCTTTCAGTGATGCATGTTGCTTTTTTGGGTTTCCCAAGAATGCGAGTATGGTATTCCAGTAGCATTTATAGATTTGGGCAAATTCTGTGTTTCAGATTTCGCAGAACTTTCTGGTTATTCTGTCAAGAATAACACTTAGAAGTGCTCACAAGTTTCATGGCATACAAGAGAATGTTGTGCAACAAAACTACAACTTTACTGTAGTGTATCTATAAGATGAATGATCTTAATTCTTGAGCCTGAGGTCAGGACAAATGCACTTTCTTGTTCTTTGATTAGTTAACTAGGGATAGCTGAACCACATTAGACCACATGCCCTGATATTAAATTGAGTGTCTAAAATTAGGCATTTTGCATTCTATAGCTTGAGGACGGGGTTTCAGTAGCTGTGACATTCATCGAGTCGACATCAGGCGCATAGGAACTCTGCACCAGTAAGTAACACTGCATTGTGCATTTCGTAGGCATTATTGTGCAATGTCTATCATTTCCAAATGTAGTTTCATGTTTATTGTTCTTATTGCTATATTTTGTAGTGTTTGGCAGTCTAGTGTGTTGTAAACTTGGAGTTAAGCTTCTAACTGTGGGTAATGGCATGAGGAAATGTGTAGTTTCTTCACTAGAGTCTTTGTCAGATGTGATGTTTCATGTGATTCTAATTTTTTTTTTTTTTTTGATATCTTGTAGACTTTAGCTTGAAGATGGCATCATGCCTTTATGAATGCCTTTGTGAGGCAGAACTTGAAAAATACTATCCTCATTTTACTGCCTTTGGTCTACAGAAGACTGATGAGCTTGCCACGGTTTCCATGACAGATTATACCAAACTGGGGGTCCACGACATGAATGACCGTAAACGACTCTTTCATCTCATTAGAATAATCAAAATTATGCAAGAGGAAGACGTTGCAGACTTAAGCAAGAAAAATTTTCAACCAAGTGGCGCTTTCATTCAGTCTAAGGTGGCCAGATCAGGTCCCCGAAGACAGCTGCGTTTTGAGCCCTTCTTTGAAGAAAAAGATCGAACAGTTAAAGACTCTGAAACTGCATCATATGGTTCATCTGATTGCGGTGCCAATGAAGAGAACAACAGTGT